>NW_021703768.1:139936646-140098228 GCF_005190385.1 Monodon monoceros | reverse complement strand
ATTCATCATTTGCAAAAACTGAAATTTTTATAACAGGAAATTAGGTGGCTAAAGGCTGGAAGTACAAATCCATCTTCAACTAATAAGGTATTAAGAAGCACTAGTAAACAGTAGACTTGCTTCTCCCAAATTAGAGAAGAGATAAGCCACATGAAATATTCACCATCAGGACTTTCAAGTAGGCAGATTCACAACAACAGCACACAAGCTTTGTCAGGAATTGCTGAGAGATTGAAAGCATACTTAAAGGGTTTATTAAAGCAATAGAGGCAACTTCGACTCCAGTTACCATGATTGCAGGGAATTTTATGGCCATGTACTTAATCTTCCTGTGATGTAATAGATAAATTATGCTTTCAGATTATTTGTGTACAAAGAGTTTTCTCAATCTTTTCTAGTACTATATAGTACTGAGGTATCACTTTTTGACTTGCTAAGTGAAGCTTTAATAGAACTGTCAGCTGCAAGATAGAACATGCAATAAATACTAAGGTTTAATGTTACAGTGATTTATGCTGCAGGGAATATTGGCCTAGATTATAAGGTATGATTATCTTTCATAATAAGAAATGATGGGAGAAATAGAATTTTGGCAAAGGTAACTTTCTAAAGCTTTCCCATTAGGGAGATCGTTTTATAAGAATATACTGGGAGTAAAATCTCAATGTTCCAAACAGTAAAGGTGATTTAAATAGATGCTCAGTAAAATACTACTGTTATTAGAGAGGAATTTTTTTTTTTAAGGTTGACACTGGTCTTTTCATATTTGACCATACTTCAGTCAAAGTATTTAATAGGAAAAGGAGTTGATTTGTGAATGTTTTATGAAAGGATTAAAGATAGCAGAAAATTCTTACAGGAATAGGAAGCAGCATAAAAGACCATTCACCTCTTACAAACACCAAGGTGCTAACAGGTTTATTTATAGAACGACATGAGTTTCTAACCTCCTCATCTCCCTACCTTTGCATATGCTGTTATTATCTTTTGCCTAGTGTACTACTTACCTTTGGCTGTGAAACAAATTACCCCAAAATTTAGTGGTTTGAAAAAAAAACATTTTTTATCTCAGTTTTTGTGTGTTAGAAATCCAAGCACACTTAGCCAGGTATCTCTGACTCAAGGTTTCTTGTGAAGTTGTGTTCAAGCTGTAGGCTACAGCTGTGCACTCATCTGAAGGCTCAACTTGAATGGGAGATACACTCCCAAGCTCACTTACATGATTGTTGGCAGGGCTTTAGTTCTTCATGGGATTTTAACTGAGGGCCTCAGTTCCTTGTGAGATGTTGAAACTGGGGGCCTCAGTTCCTCACCACGTGTTTTGGGCTTCTCCATAGGGCTTATTACAACATAGCAGTTTTCATCCCCTAGTGCAAGACATCCAACAGAGAAGGAGACAGAAAGAGAGCACCCAAGATGGGCGGCACAGCCTTTATATAACCTGATCCTGAAAGTGAAATCCAAACATTTCTGTAGTATTCTCTTAATCAGAAAAGAGTCATTAAGTACAATCTACACATCTGGGCAGGGGATTATACCAGGATATGAACATTAGGAGGTAGGAATCACTTGGGACCATCCTAAACTCCACCTGCCACATTTAGATTCTCCATTTTACCTCACGATTTACCCTCAATATATCCTTCAAATTACTGAGCTTGTAGTATATAGACTTTGAAGTTTTCCAAGAATCTTCCTTACCCAAATATTCATTCCAAATTATTTGGGACTGTACACAAAATCCCACATTGGAGAGGAGAGATTCCTTGAGGTTTGAACCTAGAATCCTCAAAATACTTAAATTTTTTTAAAAATGTGTATTAGATATAGATATTGTTCTAGATCTCTAATTAGTTATACTGCTATGAGTTCTGTTCCATTTTCCTCTCAAACAGTCAAAGTTGTAATCATGTGATTCTATTTGGGGCTTGAAAAAATATATATGAAATGACATTCAAAGCTACAATCATATTAGAAGGGTCAAGGTTGCTACTAAAAAGGCCTAAAGTTTAATTTGCAGAGAAATACTCTGAAGGTATGAAATATAAATGGAGTGCAACAGTTGGTGTTCATAGTTAGGAAGTATTCAATATATGTGATATCTTTTTCTTCTGGGAAGGCTGTGTGACAATGGAGGGTTATGACTTCTAATATGGCATTAAACAAAGTTGGGGGAAAACTATAAGGCAGTAAAACCATTCCTCAGTTTTCCCTCTCAAATTTTTGCATAAATACTCCTAAATAATACAAATTCTTAACTAGGAAGCACTTTCTGTTTGGATACATGTTTATTGCTTCCTTCTCTGGGCAATCACTAACATAGACATCAACAATTTACATGAAGTATGTTGTGTTGATTTGTTTAAGGGATTAGATGGTGAATTAGATAATTTGTTTTTAGAACACTAGGGGAAAGAATATTGTATTTTTCAATACATGGCTCCCTTTAGTGCAGAGTAAAGACAGATAAGAATGTAGAATCTTACCTGTTAGAAGTAGAGAAAATGCTTCTTAATTACATATAACATTATTTACAGAGAACCCTCTGTTCACTTCAACTTGCTATGAATTTAATGCTTTTGTCTGAAATCAAGTATATTTATTTTCACAGAAACTAAATACATATATACACAGACAAATAAAGAGATACAGGCATAGGCAATGACATAGATATAGATGCCATATCCATACCATATCTTTATCTATATCTACATCTATATCTATCCATAAAGGCACAGGTCTAGAACATCATTAAGACATATAAAGTGGCAATTTCCAACAGACTGGAAAACAAATGATAGACATGTTGTGTGTGCATTTTTTTCAAATAACTAAACTTTTCCATCCTGTTCTTAAAGCCATATGTTGATAAGTTTTACATCAAAACAGAAATTCTGTACCTAGAAGACAAACAGCCACATAAAGATACATTTTCATGCTAAATGAATAATAAATTATAGGTTATGTGTTTCTTTGATTTTAGAAGATGCATTATTTAAAATGATAAATAATTAACATATCAAAGCATTCTAATTTAACTGATGTGCAAGAACAGCTAAGACATAAAGTATCCTGCTTATGCTTAAAACACATCTCCATAGTAGAGGAATACAGCAGTTTTTTATTACTAAAAATTATGCTTTCCAAAGGGTGATTTCAGTTTATCACTTTAAAATATTAGGAAATGTCATAAAGTTCCATTTCTTATATGGGATATGTAAGCACATAATGATGGAAGACAGAAAGATAAGCATAATTAGCAGTGTGCTATTAAATCCAACTTTTAACTTGGCCTACTTTGCTGAAGCATGATTTCTGACTGGCATTTTCATTTTCATTTCCACACATGTTCCTCCTCCACTCTAGTCTACTCTGTAAACCTGAAAAAAATAATCCTTGCTGTGTAATCATCATTTAGTGGTACTAAAACAATGCTCTACAGATCTGGTATGGACCAAGAACAACAATATACTTGTTTGTATTTAAGCTGGTGACAGTCTAAAGAAAGTTTTCTGGTTTTTGTAAATGGGGCTGAAGGTCAACTAGTCAAAAACCAACCAGGCTCTCAGAACACTTAGTTTTCAGGTGCAAATTAACATTGATTCACCCTGTACTCTTGAAAAAAAAAAACTTTATACTATTCTAAAATATGTTGCTATCATTATCATTTCATATTGATTATTTTTAGATTAAAGCAATAATTATGAAACAGTTTCCTTTGCTTCTGCTGAAACACTCGATGGTCTGTACACTTCAAACAAAGATCAGGCCTGGTAAATGGCAATTAGTTTCAAAGAAGCCTTTAACAGAAACAACCATGTACATCATGGTGTGAGTGAGACTCAGAAGCCAAATATGACAGAAGTTACCAGACACCATTATAGAGGCTTAGACTTATATGCAAAAAAATAGTTTGTCAGTGTAACAGAACAATCTGTCACATCAGCAAAAACACAAGACTGTCTAGAAATATGCCAGGAGCTAGTTCCCAATAACCATATCAGGTCTGGTAGTAAGTACGTGTTGGCTTAAACAGGAAGCATCAGGAATATAGACCAGACTAGGATGTAGAACTTATCTTATTACAAAGCAACATTCAGAAAGAATGGCACGGCAAGTCAAGGAATTGGAAAATAAACTCTACTTTTTAAATAAAGACTTCGCTCCTTTTCACATTTCAGTGCCCTTTTAAGTTCAGAGGTCTTAATGAGATGGAAAAAAACTAGGTAAGGTGAATACCTTCACCAGATACTTATAGGGTGAACCCATCCTGAAATGTCATTCTTCCCTTTTAGAAAATCAATCGGCATTCAGAGACAACTAGGGACACAGAGATATATTTACATTCTATGATCATAATAAAATAGAACTAGAAATCAATGACAAATTTCAGCAGCTTAAAAAAATAAATCTTTCTGAGTCACTTAAGTAAAAAATTTTAAAATTTTGATATCACAGGATATTCCTAGGAAATAAAATGTTGAAAATACTATGCATTAAAACTTATGAACTCTGGTAAAAGCTTTAGTCAAAAGTAAATTCATAGTGCTAAATGTTTTAAATTAACACATAATTTAATTACAGAAGGGAAAAAACACAGCAAAACAACTAAAAGAAGACATAATTGTGCAAAAACAAGGTGTTGCTTCTATGAAAAATTTTAAAAGAATCATCTCTAAATTTAATTAAGAATACTAGAAAGAAAACACAAATACAATTTTTAAAAGTAAAACAGCAGATATTGAGGAAAAGAAAAATAAAGAAACATGTTCAAATCAATGAGCTCGAAAATTCTAAACTGAAAGATTTCAGAAGAATCAAAATCACCAAAATCAATTCAAATTGAGTACAAAACTAAAGTAGAAAATTGATAAGCATTGTCAAAGTAGAATATAAGCAAAATATTTTTCAGGCTTAGACAGATTTGCGGATATTTTCAGTGAAAATGTCAAATAGTAAATTATTTTATCGTGTGTGTGTGTGTGTGTGTGTGTGTATAATGTTTCAGAGCACACCAAAAAAGTGAGTTTTAAAAATAACAATATACTTAAAATGTTTTTGAAGTTCACTCTACACAAAAAAGAAAATGAGAATAGCCAGTTTTTCCCTTAATAATTTAGATACAGAAGTCCTAAATGTAATCCTTTCAAATCAAATCCACCAGTATATGAAATACATAAAATATCAAGTAGGATTTATCCCAGGAATGCAAGAATATATCAATGTTCAAGGATTTTAAAAAATGTATAATATATTTATCACATGAAAATTTCAAGGGAGAAAATCCATATGACAATCTTGCTAGATTCTTCAAAAGCATTTTAATAATACTGAAATGTATACGTGATTTTAGAAATAAAATAAAACCATATTTAATTGAGACTGGAAAGGTCCTTTCTTTAAATGACTAAATTATGTTTTCCTCATTAGTATTCCATCCTTATCTTAAAACCCCACTCACTGTCATAAACTGTGATATCTAATAAAAATGTGCTACAGATCAACTTCATAAATTGCCTAGAGAGGGGCAGAGTACATATCATTCATATAACAAATATTTGTTGGGACTCCCCTCTGTTGCAAGCATTGTGTCTCACCCCAGGATACCAAGATGTTTACGACATGAGTCTGTCCTTCTAGATGCTCAAAATATTTCAAAAGATCTAATTTTGAAAAACTATATATATATATTTAGGGGCAGTTTTACATTAAATGCAAAATTAAGCCAAGTACAGAGTTTCTATATGCCTTCCACCAAACACACATGCACAGCTCCCCAACTATCAACACCCCACGAGAGGAGATCACTTGTTACAATCAAAGAACCTACATTGACACAATATTATCCAAAATTCACATTAAACATTAGGGTTCACTTGATGTTGTGCATTATGTTGAGACAAACATACAGAATCATGTGCCCACCATTATAGTATCATACAGAACAATTTCACTGCCCTAAAAATCCTGTGTGCTCTGCTTATTTATCCTTATTTCCCTTCCAACCTCTGGAACTACTGATCTTTTTTTTACGATCTCCATAGTTTTATTTCATACAGAATATCATATAACCGGAATCATAAGTACATAGCCATTGCAGATTGGCTTCTTTCACTAAATAATATGCATTTAAGGCTCCTCCATGTCTTTCCATGGTTTAAAATAGCTCATTTCTTTTTAATGCTGAATAGTATTCCTTTGTCTAGATGTTTTGCAGTCTATCCGCTTACCTACTGAAGGACACATTGATTGCTTCCAAGTTTTGGCAATTATGAATGAAGCTGCTATAAGCCCCTGTGTGAGGTTTTTGTTTGGACATAAGATTTCAGTTCATTAGGGTAAATAACAAGGAGCACAACTGCTGAATTCTGTGGTAAGAGTATGGTTAGTTTTGGAAGAAACTGCCAAACTGTCTTCCAAAATGGCTACACCATTTTGTGTTCCCACCAACAATAAATGAGAATTTCTATTGCTCCACATGCTTGCCAGCATTTGGTATTGAGAGTGTTTTGAATTTTCACTTTTCTAATAGATATGTAGTAGTATCACACTGTTATTTAATTTGCAATTCCCTGATGACATATGGTGTTGAACACCTTTTCAAGTGCTTATTGTCCCCTATATCTTCTTTGGAGAGCTATCTATTCAGGTCTGTTGCCCATTTTTTTAACTGGACATTTCCCCCTTATTGTTGAGTTTTAAGAGTTCTCTGTATGTTTTAAATAATATTCCTTTATCATATATGTCTTTTACAAATATTATCTCCCAGTCTGTGGCTTGTCTTCTTATTTTCCTGACAGCATCTTTCACAGAACTGAAATTTTTAAGTCTAATGAAGTACAACTTACCAGTTATTTCTTTCATGGAACATGCTTTTTGTGTTGGATCTAAAAACTCATTGCTGGGAGAGGGATCCAAGATGGCAGTGTAGGAAGACCATAAGTTCACCCCCTCCCATGGTTGCCCTGAATCTATACCAACATATAGAGCAACTCCTCCTAAAGAAGACCTGAGGGCTAACTGGATAGCTACTGTACACAGAAGGAGCACACAGAAATGGGTAGGAAAGACAGAGACACAATATCCACAGGAACCCCACCCAAACACAGTGACCTGCAACAGGAAGGAATATTGCTGAGGGTCCCAAGTGCAAACTTGTTTGCCCTGGGACTTAGAGCATAAAATAGCAGTCTGCCGTGTATATGGGAAGGAAATTCATTTACTAACCCTAGAGCTTCTGCCAAATAGGCAGGGAACTGCTACAGCTCTCTCCAGGGTCAGAGGTACCAGCAAGTGTCACTGTTTGAGTCCCCCCAGGGTTTCCCCCTAGCCTGGGCCCACTAGAGTTCCAGCCACCTTGCCAAAACGGCCTGAGGCACAGTGCTCCCCAGGAACTTCCCCTGGCCCATGCCCACTTAGCTCCAGTTTGCCTTCAAAAGCTGTCACGCACAAGCAGTCTATACAGTGGATGCTTCCACATGAGGCTACCCCTTCAAGACCAGGAGAGGTAGCTGTTTCACCTAATTCATTGAAACAAAAATGAAAATCACAGAAAATGAGGAGTCAGAGGAATATACTCCAGTCAAAAGAACAAAGTTAACACCCAAGGGGGAAAAACAAACCCTAATGAATGGAAATAAGTAATTTACCTGATTAAAAGTTCAAAGAAATGGTCATAAGGATGGTCAACAAACTCTGGAGAAAAATGGAGGAACTCAGTGAGAACTTCTACAAAAAATATAAGAAAGAAGCAATTAAAAGCTGAAGACTACAATAACTGAAGTAAAAAATATATTAAAGGGAATCAATGGCAGAGTAGATGATAGAAAAGCACAAACAAGCAATATAGAAGATAAAACAGTGGAAATCAGAGAATCAGAACAGCAAAAATAAGAAAGAATTTTTTTAATGAGGAGGGATTAAGGGACCTCTGGGACAACATGAAGCATACTAACACTTGCATTATAGGGGTCTCAGAAGGACAAATGAGAGAGAAAGGGACAAAAAACTTATTTGAAGAAATAATGTCTGAAAATATCCCTAAACTGGGGAAGGAAACAGTCATCCAGATACAGGAAGCACAGAGTGCTCCAAACAAGATGAACCCAAGAAGACCCACAACAAGAGGTATTATTATTAAAACGGCTTAAATTAAAGATAGAGAATTTTAAAGGCAGCAAGAGAAAAGCAACTCATTACATTCAAGGGAAACCCAACAAGGTTATCAGCTAATTTTTCAGCAGAAAATTTATAGGTCAGAAGGGAGTGGCAGGATTTATTTAAAGTGCTGAAAAGAAAGAACAAAGAACAAACAAATGAAAAAAATTTACAACCTAGAATACTCTACCTGGCAAGTTTATAATTCAGAATTGATGGAAAGATAAAGAGCTTTCCAGACAATCAAAAAACTAAAGGAGTTCCTCACCACTAAACCAACCTTACAAGAATGTTAGAGGGCCTTCTTCAAGTGGAAAAGAAAGGGCCACAACTATAAATAAGAAAATATATGAAAGAAAAAAATATCACTGGTAAAGGCAAATATGTCGTAAAGGCAGTGGATCTGCCATTTAAAAAGCTAGTATGAAGGTTAAAAGACAAAAGTACAAACAACTATAACTATGATAAGTAGTTAAGGGATATATAAAATTAAAATGTAAAATATGACATCAAAAATATAAAATGTAGAGTATGAGGGAGTAAAAATGTTATGTGCTGCTTTTAGAATGCCTGCAAACTTAAGCTACTATCAAACTTAAGTTTAAAATAGACAGCTATATACATACAGATTGCTATGTATGAACCTCATGGTAACCACAAACCAAAAACCTACAAGAGATACATGCAAAAAAAATAAAGAGAAAGGAATCCAAACATAATGCTAAAGGAATCCATCGAACCATAATGGAAGAAACCAAGAGAAGACAGGAACAGAGAAATACAGAAACAACCAAAAAACCATGAATAAAATGGCAATAAGTACACACCTATCAATAATTAGTTTAAACATAAATGGACTAAGTTATCCAATTAAAAGACACAGGGTAGCTGAATTAATTTTAAAAAAACAACACCCACCTATATGCTACCTACAATAGACTCGAATCATATCTAAAGACACACACAAACTGAGAATGAAGGGATGGAAAAATATATTCTATGCAAATGGAAAGAAAAGAAAGCTGGGATAACAATATTTATATCAGACAAAATGGACTTTAAAACAAAGACTGTAACAAAAGACACAAAAGGGTAATATATAATGATAATGGGGTCAAGCCAACAAGAGGCTATAACATTTGTTGGTTTGCATCCAACATATGAGCACCTAAATATTTAAAGCAAATAATAACAGAAATAAAAGAAATAGAAAGCAATACAATAATAGTAAGGAACTTTAATATCCCACTTAACGTTGATGGACAGATCACCCAGGCACAAAATCAATAAGGAAACACTGGCCTTAAATAACACATTAGACTAAATGAACTTAATAGATATAGAGAGAGCATTCCCTCCAAAAGCAGCAGAATACACATTCTTTTCAAGTACATATGCAACATTCTCCAGGACAGATCATATGCTAGGCCATAAAATAAGTCCCAATAAATTTAAGATTGAAATCATATCAAGCATCTTTTTCTGACCCAAATGGTATGAAACTAAAAATCAAATAGAAGAAGAAACTGGAAAAAACACAAACACATGGAAACTAAACAACATGCTACAAAATAATCAATGGATCAACAAAGAAATCAAAGAGGAAATCAAAAAATACCTTGAGACAAATGAAAATGAAAACACAACATACATGTTGTGAAAACACAACAACATCTATGGGAAGCAGCAAAAGCAGTTTTACGAGGGAAATTAACAGGAATACATGTCTACCTCAAGAATAAGAAAAATCTCAAATAAACAATCTATATGTACATTTGAAGGAACCAGTAAAAGAACAAGCAAAGTCCAAAGTCAGAAGAAGGAAGATAATAAAGATCTCAGAGGAAATAAAGGAAATGGAGACCAAAACAAAAAAACAATAAATTAGAAGTTGGTTCTCTGAAAAGATAAACAAAATTGACAAACCTTCAGCCAGACTCATCAAGAAAGAGAGACAGCCCAAATAAATAAAATCATAAATTCAAGAGGAGAGATTAAAACCCACAACACAGAAATACAAAGGATTGGAAGAAAATCTATAAACAATTACATGCCAACAAATTATAGACAACCTAGAAGAAATGGATAAATTTTTAGAAACATACACCCTTCTAAGACTGAATCAGAAAATCTGAATAGATTACTAGCAACAAAATAGAATCAGTAATCAAAGAAACAAAACTCCAGGTCCAGATGGGTTCACAGGTGAATTCTATCAAACATTTAAAGAAAAGTTAATACCCATCTTTCTCAAATTATTCCAAAAAACTGAAGAGGAAGGAATGCTTCCAAACTCACTTTACAAGGCCAGCGTTACCCTAATACCAAAACCAACAAAGACACCATAAAAAAGGAATTACAAGCCAATACCCCTGATGAACACAGATGCAAATATCCTCAACAAAATATTAGCAAACTGAATTCAACAATACATTAAAAGAAATCATATACCATGATCAAGTGGGATTCATTCCAGGGATGCAGGAACAAACACATAGACCAAAGGAACAGAATAGAGAGTTCCAAAATAAGCCCTTATTCATATGGTCAATTAACCTATGACAAAGAAGGCAAGAATATACAACGGAGAAAAGACAGTCTCTCAGTCTCTTCAATAAATGATGCTGAGAAATCTGGACAGCTACAGGCAAAAGAATGAAACTGGACCACTTTCTTACATCATAAACAAAAATAAACACAAACTGGATTAAAGAATTGAATGTAAGACCTGAAATCATAAAACTCCTATAAGAAAGTGTAGGCAGTAACCTCTTTGACACTGGTCCTAGCAATATTTTTTGGGATATGTCTCCTCAGGCAAGGGTAACAAAAACAAAA
Source organism: Monodon monoceros (assembly GCF_005190385.1). NCBI lineage: Eukaryota > Metazoa > Chordata > Mammalia > Artiodactyla > Monodontidae > Monodon > Monodon monoceros. The sequence goes on along the minus strand of NW_021703768.1, from coordinate 140,087,233 downwards.
GTAGACAAATGGAACTACATCAAACTAAAAAAGCTTTTGCACAACAAAGAAAGCCACCAACAAAACAAAAAGGCAACCTACTGAATGCGAGAAGATATTTGTGAATAATATATAGAATAATAAAATATAGAGAGAACTCATACAACTCAATATAAAAAAACAAAAACAAAAAAACTTGATTTTAAAATGGGCAGAGGACTTCAACAGACATTTTTGCAAAGAAAACATATTGATGGCCAACAGGCACATGAAAAGATATTCAACATCACTAATTATCAGGGAAATGCAAATCAAAACCACAATGAGATATCAGTTCACACCTTTCAGAATGGCTATCATCAAAACACAAGAAACAAAAAGAGCTGGTGAAAATTGTGGAGAAAAGGGATCTCTCATGCACTGTTGGTGGAAATGTAAATTTGTGCAGCCACTATAAACAACAGTATAGAGGTTCCTCAAAAAACTCAAAAATAGAGCTATCATACGATCCAGCCATTCTACTTCTGGGTATTTATCCAAAGAAAACAAAAACACTAATCCAAAAATATATATGTACCCCTATGTGTATTGCAGCACTATTTACAATAGCCAAAATATAGAATCAACCTAAGCATCCATCCAGAAATGAATAGGTAAAGAAAATGTGGGGTATATACATAAAATGGACTATTACTCAGACATAAAAAAGAATGAAATCTTGCCATTTGCATCAACATGGATGGACCTGAAGGGTATTATACTACACAAAATAAGTCAGAGAAAAACAAATACCAAATGATTTCCCTTACATGTGAAACCTAAAATGAAACAAACAAAACAAAACAAAACAGAAACAGACTCAGATACAGAGAACAAACTGGTGGTCGCCAGAGGGAAGGAAGGTAGGAGGATGGACAAAATAGGTGAAGGGGATTAAGAAATACAAACTTTCAGCTATAAAATAAATAACTCACAGGGATGGAAATCATGGATAAGGAATATAGTCAATCATACTATAACAACTTTGTATAACTGGACTCATTGTGGTGATTGTTTCATAATGTATAAAAATATCTAATCACTGTATTGTATACACTCTATATTAATTATCACTGAATAAAAATTGCAATAAAAAAATGAAAAGCCATTGCCAAACCCAAGGCGCTCTAGGTTTTTATCTATGTTGTCTACTAGCACTTTTATATTTTTGCGCTTTACATTTAGGTCTGTGATTCATATTCTGTTAACTTTTGTAAAGGGTGTAAGGTCTGTGCCTAGATTCTCTTTTTTTCTGCATGTGGATGTCCAGTTGTTCTAGCACCATTTGTTGAAAAGACTATTTTTTCTCCACTGTATTGCCTTTGTTCCTTTGTCAAAGTTGACTATATTTGCATGGGTCTAATTTGGGCTCTCTATTCTGTTCTATTGAGCCATTTGTCTATTTTTTTCACTAATATTACACTGTCTTGATTACTGTTGCTTTATAAAGTAAGTCAGGAAGTGTCAGTCCTTCAACTTTGCTCTTCCCCTTCAATATTTTCTTGGCTATTCTGAGTCTTTTGCCTCTCTATATAAACTTTAGAATCAGTTTGTTAATGATCACAAAATAACTTGATGGGATTGTACTGAATCATACATCATGTGGGGAAGAATTGACATTTGACAATTTGAGTGTTCCTATCAATGAACATAAAATACTTCTCCATTTATTTAGTTCTTCTTTGATTTCTTTCATCACAGTTTTATAGTTTTCCTCTTATAGATCTTCTACATATTTTTTTTTTAGCTTTATACCTAAGTATTTCATTTGGGGAGGTTCTAATATAAATGGTTTTGTGGCTTTAATTTCAAATTCCACTTGTTCATTGCTAGCATACAGGGAAGCAACTGACTTCCTATATCAACTTTGTATCTTACAGCCCTGCTATGATTGCTTATCAGTTCCAGGAGGTGTGTGGGTTTTTTGTTTCGTTTTTTATCTTTTTTTGGTCAATTCTTTCTGCATAGATAATCATGTCATCTGCAAAGAAAAACAGTTTTATTTCTTCCTTCTCAATCCACATACTCTTTATTTTCTTTTCTTGTCTTACTGCATTGGCTAGTACTTCCAGTGTGATGTTGAAAATGATTTGTGAGAGAGGACATTCTTTCTTGTTCCTGATCTTAAAGTTTCTAGTTTATCATCATTAATCATTTTATTAGTTGTAATTTTTTTAGAGATGATCTTTAGAAATTAAGGAAGTTCCCCTCTCAAAGTAGCTAAATTTTAAATTCTGGCATGAATAAATAGAAAACATGGTTGTGGGAATAAATTTTTCTTTTCAAAGAAAAAATGCTGAAAAATCTCTTCACCCTAACACATCTTGAAGCAAAGAGTGTAAGTAGGAAATGGAAAGTAACAAAACAGACTTTTCTTCTAAAAGCTGTTTTATTTTCATACTCACTGAAAAAACAATACGTAATATATATATTCCTATTTATGCAGGCTGTGGAGGCAAGGAATTTTAGAGCTGGATGTTCCTAAATTACTGTCAAAATATTTATTTGTCTTGTATTGTAAACAGTGTGCTATTTACATTATAATTATTGAGTGTATGCTCATTGCTGTAGTAAGATCAAGAAAGATGAATAACAATTTCTAACTTCATAGGACACTAGGACATGTCTACATAAATTAACATATAATAACACTGAATGAAGGAAAAGAAGGATGCCACATACTAGGCAGAAAGAGATTAGTGAGATCTAGACTAAATATTCTAAGCAGACTTTGCTCCTAAACTGTCTTCCACTTAAAACTCTTGTTGCATAGAATCACTGGTAGATCCCTGCTAGATCTGGGAAAAGGTGAATGGACTTAATTAAAAGAGAAACATTTTCTAATAAGCTCCCAAGTAGTAAAGCTTCATGTTTATTTCTAGGGGGAAACAATTTCATATAAAAGATATGTTTGTTCAGTTAGGTTTTTGTTTTTTTTTTTATTTCCTTCCAAAATAATTGTACTTTCGTATGAGAAGGTACCACACTAGGTACTTACTAAAAATCAATTGTACTTGTACCAAACCCTATCAGAAAAGATCAGAGACTATCTCAATATCCATAATATAGAAACCAGGAGTCATTTTTATAGTCTCTTTCTACACTAGACCGTCAAATTTTTATTCATCTACCTATAAACTGATGCATATTTTGCCAGATTCTCTGCTCAGCTGCTCCTTTAATCTCCCATCTGTTCATTTCTTTCTCTCTGACTGAAGAAACAAGAAGTATTTGTGGCTATGTACTCCACTGAGAAGCCACAAAAGACAGATGTGTGTGAATGAAATAATCTCAACCTAAAGTGCCTTTTTCTGAAAATACTTGAAATCATTTGATTTTCTGTGAAGAGTAGAATGACCAGATGCCATATTTTAAGATACTTTCTCATTTTTAACCATTTTGCTACAGTATTCCATAAATTTCAAAAACCCCTTGAAAAGGACAGCAATGTTTATAGCAGATGAAAATGGTTTTTAGTACTCTTCAATGGCTTTCCTTTGCACCTGGAATACAATCTAAATTTTTATCATGGCCTGAAAATTCTTTGACCCACCATCACTTGCCTCTTTTGTTCACAATTCGCCAAACATGCTGGCCTGTTTCAGTTTGCTTAACACAGTGTACCCATTCCCATCTTGAGCTCCTCCTACATGCAATTGCATTTGCCTGAAATGATTTTTTTCCCACTCTTTTCACAGTTGACTCCTTCTCAGCCCTCAGGTCTTAGCTTGGTTGTCACCCACACTTTTTCATCTCCCTCGAGCAAGTCTTCCCTGATTTATTGTCTTATGAAACAGAGTGTAGTGTCATGATCAAGAGCATGAACTCTATATTAAAGTAACAGGATTAACATCATCCTGCCATCGATAGCTGTGGTTGTGAGCAACATATTTAGACTTTCTCTGCCTCAGTTTCATAATTTAACAATGGAGATGATAATAATATCTCATAGGGCTGTTAGGTTAAATAAGCTAATAAAGTAAAGCATAACAGTGCCTGGAGTAAGAGAAACATCTAATCAATGTTTATTATCGGTATCTTAGCACCCTGCTTCTTTCTAGCACCCTGATTATTTCTACCAAATATCTTATAACAACATGGATTTCTTTTTCAAATTAAAATTTTGTCTACCTACCCTGCTACCTTTTAAGGTTTCTGAGGGCAAGGACTGTACTAATCTTGTTTCATCCTCGTTTTCCCAAACCTATTAAAGTTCCTGATTCATAACAGGGTTCAAAGACTATTTATTGAATGGATTACAGATGTCTGGGGTACTTATTGGAATAGCCTGTCTGTGAACGGGTTGAACTGGTGAGTATTTCCTCTTCTTCCCCTTATCAATCAAACTTTTCTATTAAGAAGTGACAACATCACTCCTCAGAATTTAGCTGACTAGTGTAGCTGCCTCCATAATAAAACTAGCTTTTCCTGTAGCATGAATAAAATAGATGCTTCTCTATCCCCAAATACTAGACTATCTATGTGATCAATGCTTCCAAATGAAAGGGCAAAACCCATGTTTAAAGGCAAAGAATCTTTACTCGATATGGCATTATACAATGTTATCTCCAAAGAATGGTAAAGACTGTCTTTGGAAGATGTGGTTAGTCCACAAATTATTTAGAAAATGAAACCAGCTGTAACACGGAGGTAAATAGCAGGGTCTGTGTTGGCATTTACTGGTTCCCTTTTTGCCACTTTTAGAAAAGTTCTATAAAATAGAGATAAACTCAGAGTAGAGCTAACCATTCTGAAAACAGAGATGGAAGGAAATTCTGCTATCTGTCCTTGTCCTGCAATCTATGTTGACTAGATATCTTATAAATAGGAAACCTATTAGACTGAAAAACCAACTGCTTCTGGACTCTAAATTAAAATGGTTGTGTGTGATAGTTTTAAACCTGAAGCTTTAGCTGGTGATAAAGGCTGTATCCTTCTGGAAAGGATAGGAAAAAAGCTGTTGCCGTCTCACTCAAGACACTGTTGTCAGGGTCAATAGTTTAAGAAAGAAGCGTAGCAGTAAAGCTTTTGATATAGTGGTCAATTCTTAGGGAACAGAAAGGAAAAGACTGATCACAGTAATTTAAAGCAGAGCTTTTAAAATAGGAAATAAATGACAAGAGTTCCCAGGCTTAAACCTATGTCAAAACAAGATTCTGTCTGTGGTTGCTTAACCAAGGATATAACTGGAAACAGACTGGAGTTCTACTAAGTTTTTGGAAGGAAATTTATTGAAAAGAAGAAAGGAAAAGAACAAGACAATACAAACCTCACTAATATGAACCTGTAAAAAATAATCCTTTGGCTTTAGACCTGCAGCAACAGGAAGTGATCAGTGCCACCTCCAGCAATACTTTACCCTCCAGTACCTAGATCTAGCCATGGAAGATCACAGAAGAGAGCCTCACAGAAGGCAGAACCAAGGCTGCCAGATGGGTTAACTAAGGAATTTTTCTGAAACAGGTCATCAATACTATTTATGTTCATTGGAATTTAATCAATTATAAAGACCATGATTGCTTATTGTTTTCCATTTTCCAAATGGACATTTTTATTGTGTTATACTGTTTCTTCTCCATCATTCTGCCTTCAGTGGGTTGGATACCATATAGCTGATTAGACTATCAGACACAACATCCAACCCTGACCGAGAAGATCATACCTTACACTCATGTCCTATGACTTGTAGGAGAGGTAGTCATTCGATGAGATTTTAGGATGGTCCTTTTGGGGAGTAATATGTGTGTTTGATATATGTGGAAATCAATATATGAAGCTAAGTTATTCTGTGGGCAATTCAGAAAAGCTCTTTAAAAGGGCTGCTTCAGCTGGAATTTCTCTCCCTTTCCTGGAGTCTAGAATATGGATGATATGGTGGGTCTTCCAATGACCAACTTGTATGCATGAGGCAACTTTGCATTTAAAAGCCAGTGAAAAGGACATTAGAGCAAAAAGCTACAAGTCAGTCACCCAGTATTACCTATTTCTGGATTTCAAGTTTTGTGAAAGGAAAGCAAACCCTACCTGATTAAAGACACCATTATTCTAGACCCCTGTACTAGCCCCCAAAAGTAGTTCCTAAATCCATGTTCATGTCACTAGGTCCCAGACCAAACTTTGTGAATCACTGTTTTAGAGGTTTGAAAATTAAACTACTTGACAATCTTTCAAGTACTCTTCCAGAGTTGAGAGATAAGTTGACTAGCATATAATGATCATTACCATACTTTTAAAAAATTTCAAATATCTAGTGGCACATTAATAAGAATTGTGTTCATCAGCTTTATAGTCATTACTATAAAAATATGTTAAAATAATACTTCTTATATCATGTACTAATAATTTTAAGAAGCATGGTATCTGATTATGCTTTTAGAACAAAATCTTGGTTTTCTAGGCTATAGTTTAATGAAAGTGAGTATACATTGTATATATGTATGTGTAGTGTACATCAAGGTGTGTATACATATACCTAGACATAGAAAAGTATATGCAGCTCTGGATATGTCTGAGTGTAAATATAAATTTGACAATTTGTTATAATTCCATTTGTTTTAGCAGGAACTTTTCTGAACCCCAAGATTTTGCAAATTAAATAAATCTATTATGCTGTCACAGCAAGTTTATTTTCTAAAGAAATGACAGGCTTGGTTAGTAAGTATGCCCTTTGTCTGTAAAGTTCTTATTTGTCTACCATCTCACAGCAAGCAATTCTGATGAATAGCACAATTAACCTTTCCGTTATTAAAACAGTTAATTGCAAAAATTCAAGACATGACAGGGACAAAATACTAATGCATAAATTATTAGGTTCAGAAATTATAATTATTAATCCATGCACAGTAATTGTGCCACAAACAATGAACAATTATTATGCTAACATCTATGATAAAATTTTTGCTTTTCACTTCCTTCCCTGGCCAAGGGATGGCTACTTTATGTTGGGCATGAGGTCTAAAAGAGAATTAATATCTGCTAGGTACCACAAGCCTATAAGATATGACAAAAAAATTAATACTGATTAGATAATAAAGACCTATATACATACAAAAGTGTGTTTTTCGGCATAATCATCTTGAAAACGTATACAAATGATGTTATGCTGATGTATACCCAAAAAAGTTAGGATTTTTGTGTTTTTGATTTGTCTCTTGGAATTAGAATATTTAAGCTAAATTCACAATTCTGTATTTTACTGGCCATACAGAGTAAATTTCCTTGAACTTCAGGTTTAAGAAAGCAAAACAGAACTTCTTAAATTCTCATCAGTTTTTTTAACAAATAGGTAATATACGAGAAAGTACTTTTAAATGTCAAAATGTGAACTAGTTATTATTCTACCAAAAATTGGGCTCTGAACAATGTTCTATCCTGCACTACTCAAAATAGTAGCCACTATCCACTTGTGGCTATTAAGCACTTGATATGTGACTAAGGAACTGAACTTTTGATTTTTTTAAATTTATTTCATTTAAATTTAAGCAGCCAAGTCTATTGAACTCCCTAAACACTTCTTGCTCTTTATCCAGGAGCTGCTAAGTTTATCTGTCAGTTTTGAGCTACTGATTGGACCATGTTAACTAGTGGGCTGGATCATGTTTTTAGCAGTCATGCATTAACCGACGTGCTACTGTTTTCAACACCAATTGTGATCCTTTTGCACCTACAGGAACTCTGAACCAAAGCAAATTTTGGCTTTTCCTGAGTCTGCTGGTCATTATACCATTTATGTCATGAAACTTTTACCGTGAATTCATTTGCACAGGATGAAGATTTTTCCACCCGAGAACTAGACTTTCAGATTTGAAAGGCTTAGTAGAGATCATCTACATGAAACAATTCCAAACAGAAGCAACTGTATAAGTCAACCTAATGCAGGAGGAATAACTATTTGCTATACAATACTATTCAAATATACTCAAGCCAGTCATGTCAAAATTTGACATGTTTTCAAAATGATATGGCAATTTTGCAACAATAGCACTTGATGATTTGTTTTGTTAAAGGAAAATAGGATGGATGAGTATTTTGATTTGAACACGTGGTTGGAAACATAGTAAGCTATACAAATAACTATTTTAGTAGATAAAAGAGCTAAAATATTGCTTTTATATCTTCCTAGATAAATGACAGATAGGCAGTAGATAAATATTGTTTCACTGATTCTCTGAGAGGAAATTTTTATATTGTATATAGAATACTCTGAATGCATAGAGTTAAAGTAACGGAAATATTTGAAGATTTAACTCAGCATTTTGTGCTAATTACATATTAGGGCCTAAACACATCTGTGTTGATTCAACAGATTATTTCTCTTTTGGGAAGATTTTGAAGTTTCTCATTTGTTTTGTTATTCTTGTAGGAGGAAATGTGAAATATACAGGGCATTTCGTCAAGTAGATCAAGGACACCCAAATTAATAAAAGAGAATATTCTATAGTCACCATGGGTGACTACTGCATGCAAATGACAAGATTTTGTTTCAGACAGAAAATATTAATTTACTTACGATGTCCTTTTCTGATGTGTGATCAAAAGCAGTTGTTATTCATCCCTTTAATTCAGGTGAATTTTGGGGGAAGTGGCAAGTAGAAACAGGTGGAACGTGTGTTTCCTGGGACTTTTTGTTCAATGAAGTGCCTCAAACACAGGAAAACTTTGATCTGCCTGGCTTGGTAGAACTGGATGCTGAAAAACAGTGTTTGTTATTTCTTTTTAAGCAGAACAAATTAGAAAAAATACTTTTAAAGTGGACAGAGCTTAAGAATAAATGGCTTGCATCATATTTTTCTCCTAAAACTAAGCAAAGTTTAAAAGAGTAAAAGGAAATAGAACTCACATTTCTACTTATAAAAAATTATTTCTTCAACACACAGAGTTCTATTTAGATTAAGGCTTTGTTTTTAGCACTATGGTAATTTAGAAATAAGATTAAATCATTTGAAACCATCAAAAGTATACTCTTATCATAGATAACTCCTACCTGCTTCCATGTGGTACAACTTTATCAAATCCCACTTTTTATCCATATAAAAAGAAAAACAGAATTCCATACTGAAACTTTCAAAAAGTTTTTAAAATCACTTACATATGTAAACTCCTGGCCCATTCTTTTCCCAGTAATTGAAACTGATCATACTAAAAATAACATCCACCTGCCTAACTTTCATGGTGTTTTCAATGAAAAAGTGAAACAAAGTTTTCAGAATACAACTATGGGATCTTAATAGCATACTGTATTAGTCAGAGGTCAGAGTTCTCTAGATAAATACATCAATAGGATGTACAAGGAAAGAGAGAGAGAGAGAGAGAGAGAGAGAGAGAGAGAGAGAGAGAGAGAGAGAGAGAAGAGAGGGGGGAGAGAGAGGGGAGAGAGAGGGGAAAGAGAGAGATTTTCAGAAATTGGCCCAGGAGATGGTGGAGGCTTGGCAAGTCTACAAATGAGCAGGGTAGGCTGGCAGGCTGGAGACCCAGGGAAGACTTGATGTTGTAGTTCAAGTCCAAAGAATTCCCTCTTCTTCCAGAAAGATCAGTCTTCTTCTATTAAAGCCTTCAACTAAATGGATCAGGTTCACCCACAATATGGAAGGTAGACTGCTTTACTTGAAGCCTGACTTAAATGCTAATTTCATCTAAAAAAATGTCTTCTTGGAAACATCTAGAATATTGTTTGAACAAATATCTGAGTACCAAGGTCTAACCAAGTTGACACATAAAATTAACCATCACATATATATACTACTTAAACCTAAATAAGCCAGTTACCTAAAAAAAAAAAAAAAAAAGTACTTAATGTTATTTGAAAAGCTTTGGTGATCACTTTAAATTAGTTTTTAAAATGCATGCCTTTTAGTTTTACAAAATGTGAAGTCACACAGTTATGATCAATTGATTATCTTCTCAAGCACAGGAAGAATTTACCAATACGTTCATAATCTTCTCTTATACCCAGCATGGTTTCTGACATGTTTACTAAATGAATAAGGCAGTAAGTCAACATTCCCAACATCACTAGTACATTTTCAATTTAATTAAATATGGTTAAATCCCAAGATAATTTTCCCAAATTCACTCTACTTACCAAGTTTGTCACAGTTAATCAAATTTTGAATTTGGTATACCAGATTTACATCTAAAAGAAATAATCAGGCATTATCAAACTAAGATTGTTCTAACTACAATTTAATACTAAATTTCTCAAAGATTATCCAAATGTCTTGTAATACATTTTCATATTGTTAGCCTTGTGTCCTGGTTCTAACACTACATCATCTACATGCACAAACCAAATATCAATCATATATATTTATCCATGAGATTTTAGTATGTGGTTTCACTAATAGGAAAACACATACTAAAAGATTTCAAAGAAGAATGTAACTCATTATAGGCAGTAGTTGAGAAATATACCATGGTTAGCATTCTACAAATATGTAATCTTGTTACATTGTGAAATGCTAAAATACTATGCCCTTTTCTAAAATACAGTTTACTAGAGCACGGCAGGAATAAGGCAGGAGGCCAAAAACTGGAACAGGCAATTATATAAGTTACTTTTCTCATTTTTAAAATAAAAAATTTATTTGACTTCTAATCCAATCTTTATCATAATATGTCATGCCTAACACCCCTAAGGACATAGAAAATTTCATAGTCATGCTTCATTGCATCCATTTATTTAATTGTTTTTCATTGAATAGTTATAAAAATTTGAGATTTTTCTAACTCTTAACTGAAATAGATTGAAGTTTATTTCCTATTTTTTTTCTTTGTAACTCTTTAAACCTTTCTGTGTACAATAGTTATAGCAAATGTTATGTAGGTAAAATTGTTTCCATGTTTATTGTAGTTATTATCCAATTTGTTTGGAATTTTCAGGCAGGATTTGTGAGAACTATTTATCTGACTTTACAAAAACTATATGTTGCATGTAGATATAGCATTCCCTTCTTCCACTTGTCAAATTTAAATACTTGGACATTGCAAACTCTGGAATTTCACTTAAAACAACAGCCTTTTAAACATTCTATTATACTAAATCAGTCATATCTGGAAACCAATTAATTTAAAAAGCAAATTTTATTGAATATAACTCTGTTTTATTAAATTTCATGAAAAAAAGTTTTTGGGAAGAAAGTTTTTCTTCCCAAAGCTTCAAATGTGATTTTTACTTAGTTTAATATCTGAATTATAATGTTCCAATTTTCTCACAATTTAGATCAAGTTCTATTTCAACTGACAAAAAATTAGGTGCCACTACATAAAAGGCAATGGTTGAATAGATTATACTGGCACTGGCATCCATGTTGTTAATAGGCTGAATTATTCCTCAGTTCTAATTTTTTTGGAAATAAAATTAGGTTCTACCTATGCCTTAGATGTTTTTCTACATATTTAGTCATTAATATAATCAGCCAATATTTATAGGATTACATATTATGTATTATAGACATATATTGTGTATAAGAATTGAAGGCTGGAAAAATATACACTGACATTTATTGTCTTTTGTAAATTAAACATGTATCCCCATGTGTTTAAGGTCAATTAATCTACAACAAAGAAGGCAAGAATATACAATGGGGAAAAGACAGTCTCTTCAATAACTGGTGCTGGGAAAACTTGACAGCAACATGTAAAAGAATGAACTTAGAACATTCTCTAACACCATATACAGAAAATAAACTCAAAATGGATTAAAGACCTAAATGTAAAACTGGAAACCATAAAACTCCTAGAAGAAAACATAGGCAGAACACTCTTTAACATAAATTGTGACAAGGTGACCTAATTAAACATAAAAGCTTTTGCATAGCAAAGGAAATCATCCACAAAATGACAACCTACTGAATAGCAGAAGATATTTGCAAATGATATGACCAATAAGGAGTTAGTATCAAAAATATATAAACAGCTTATACAACTCAACATCAAACAACAAACAACCTGACTGAAATAATGGGCAGAAAACCTGAAGAGACATTTTTCTAAAGAAGACACACAAATGGCCAACAGGCACATGAAAAGATGCTCAACATCATTAATCATCAGAGAAATGCAAATTAAAACCACAATGAGGTTATCACCTCATACCTTTCATAATGGCTACCACCCAAAAGACCACAAAAAACAAATGTTAGTGAGGATGTGGAGAAAAGGGAACCCTCATACACTGTTGGTGGGAATGTAAATTGGTGCAGCCATTGTGGAAAACAGTATGGTGGTTTCTCAAAAAACTAAAAACTACCAAATGACCTAGCAATTCCACTCCTGGGTATTTATCCAAAAAAAAAAAAAAAAAAAAAAAGGAAAGAAAACACAAATTTGAAAAGATACATGCACCCCAATGTTCACAGCAGCGTTATTTACAATTGCCAAAATATGGAAGCAACCTAAGAGTCCATCAACAGATGAATATATAAAGAAGATGTGGTATGTATATGCAATGGAATACTACTCAGCCATAAAAAAACCATAAAATTTCACCATTTGCAACAACATGGATGGACTTGCAGGGTATTATGCTAAGTGAAAAAAGTCAGACAGAGAAAGACAAGTACTATATGATATCACTTATATGGGATATCTAAAAAGTAAGACTAGCGAATGGAACAAAAAATAAACTGACTCACACCACAAACTAGTGGTTACCAGTGGGAAGAAGGAAGCAGGGAGGGGCAAGATAAGGGTAGAGGGTTAAGAGGTATAAAATACTATGTATAAAATAAATAAGCTTCACAGATACATAGTACCACACAGGGAATATAGCCAATATTTTAAAATAACCATACAGGGAATATAGGGTTTAAAAATTGTGAAGCACTATGTTGTATACCTGAAACTAATATTATAAATCAACTATACCTCAATTAAAAAAATATGTACTAAACATCCCTTATATGCCAATCAACAGGCCATATACTAAGAATATCCAGATGAAAACTCCTGGGCCTACTCTCAAGGACCTGGGAAAAACCCTGGGAGAGAGTTCAAGCAAGAGTCACAAGAATCAAAGACTAGTCAGATCAGAAAAGTAAAAAATAAAAGTAAAAATAAGATACAGTTGTTAGAAGCTGTTTAGATAAGCTAAACATCAAAAGACCATATAGCATTCTATGTTATATAATCCAACAATGATATAGTATCAAATAGCCTCATATCTAAATAATATTATAAAAGAGAAGGGGGAAACTACAGCAGTTTTTGCCTTTATTTTTGTTATGTCACCACCTTTTTCTAGAAGTGTGTGTAACATTCTCTTATATGATAATTACATATATTATTCATTATATACCCCTATGAATCTATAATACATCATGCTAAACAATATTTCCCGTCATGCTGCTTTGTTTTACAACTATTGGCAGAGTGTCATCTTCACCTCTTCTATTTTGTTCATGTCTTTGAACACCTAACCTAAACTTCTCTGTTTACTTTAATGGTTAAGGGTTGTTCTACTGTAAATGTGGTTACACTGGAAACTACATTTCCCAGAATCTCCTTCCCTACATGATTCCAAATCTGAGCTGGATGAAAGTAAAGCTGCAAGCAACTTGCCAAGCAGAAATTAAGCAGCAGCCACGATGCAACAGAGATGCAGAAATACCAGCAGGTACCAGTTTGTCTACAGTGTTTCCTGATCTACACCCAGTTCTCCTTCTCAAATATGTTCCCTACTGACCAACAGTAAAGATAGGCTTACTATCCCCAGAGCTTGACTGTGAACTCAAGGAGCCAGTAGTCAGGAAGGCTAGTAACCTTATACAGACTTCCTGGAGTCATCTTTTCCAACTCTACTGTGCTTTGTAAAGAAGCAAAGCAAATATTGATAAAAGGACACAGAAAATAGCTGAATTCTTCTAGGGCCTCCCAAAAACTAGGAAGAAAAATCTTTCATAATATTATAAGCCAAAATTTTAGGATAAATAGGTAAGAGAATGCAAACTAAAAAGAAAGAACTATTTGAATTAGCATGTGCCTGAATGAGAGAAGACCAGATTTGAGTTTATTTTGAGCCTGAAGCTGGGGAGTCACAGTGTGATCCTACAAAAGCAGGGAATACACCAAAGGATTAGTTAGACACAGCTCACTCAGATCAGCTTTTACCTTTTCAGGGGAATGAACATCTCAGTTTTACTGTAGCACAGTTATTAATTAGTGACATAGGATTTAAGAACCTAAGAGTTCTGCCTTAACTAAAAGAAGTTACCAAAGATAGCCTCCAGCAGCACAAGGCAAATACTGCAACCACTCAGGCAAAGAGGAAGGCAGCAGGGGTTGAAAAGTTTGAGCCTTCTGATGACAGGACATTTTATTTCACAACACTATCTCTGAAGGGCAGAGCAATTGTTTAAGAAAAAGTGCTTAAAATCAACGCTTCTTTTTTGTGCGCAAGTCTTTACAAAGCTTAAAAATCCAATGTGCTAAAGTACAGCCAGCAGCAAAGTGTGGAAGGTGACAAGAAAGTAGAACTTGGAGTGAAGAGTTTTACATTTTGTTTGGTTTGTATTTAATTTACCACACAATATATAATTTTCACATTGAAAATAATGAAAAATCCCTATATGGGGTTTATTTGATGTTTTCATTAACTGAAAACAAGTTACACATGACGTTTAAGGATTCAAGCTAATAAATCCTTCTTAAGTGTGTACTATGTTCTATGTACTGCTTTAGATGCTAGAAATTTTGTAAACTCAAAAAAACATTTATTTTGTTAAAAACTATCATTACTATATCTGTACGTTCTAACCTCAATTCATCAAGTGAGATATAAATTTGACTAATTTATATTCCATAGTTCAGTTTCTAAAGTGAATACCCAAGAGTTACAGAAGTAATTTATATGATAAAACAATAGTCAAAATCATGAGAGTTACTGGTTATCATGTCTACTTTATCAACCATGGGATTACTGGTAAAAATCTCATTATGGAAAGTTAAATATGGGGCATAATTCTTCAGTCTCCTATAGTAATGCTATGCATTTGTACCACTGGCTTGGTGTCATGATGGATGAAGTATATCTACCTGTCTATTAACTCTGGGCATGGCCATATGAATTTCTTTGGCCAATGGGCTACTAGCACACATAATACAAAAGAGTGTGCCTCTATGATTGAGCATGTCTGCTCTTTGCTCTCCTAACATTACTGGAAGATGTCCCAGTTAGCTTGTTCATCCAGGGAAAATGAGAAACTTAGACGCAATGTGTAACTAAAGCCAACTCCAGGTAATTGCAACCTGGATCAGCCAACCCACAGTCACCCCAAACATGTGTGAGTAACTAAGTATGCCACTGAATACTGGGCTGGTTGATTAAACAGCACTGTTGTGGCAATGCTGAATGATATAAAAATTTATGCGAAAAGAAAAACCCTAACATATATGGCATTGATTTTGAAACGAGGCACAAAGTGACTAGAAATTATTATAAGAAGTTAGGAGACTGATAAGGAAACTGCTATAGAAGGATGGAAAAACAGTGACACTATTGTGTAGTAGCAAAATATTTAATAAAGCCATCACCTGAAATAAAGCCATCACCTGAGATAACTGGGGAGAAAGAAAATGTAGCCAATGAATTTGTAGAGTTGAGGGAGGGATTTCAAGGCTATCTGCATTTAAAAAGATGCTATGAGAAAGATTAACTTAGAAACAAACTGATTGGTGTGCAAATAAAATTTATCCAATAAGTAGCAGAATTTGGATAACGCAAGTGTTTCTCACCAAATAAAAGGTCGAGTCATTAAAACAGTCCTAAATCTTTACCAGAGCAGGGTATCACGTGGTGCATGCATGTATGTGTATGTGCGTGTGTGTGTGTGTGTGTGTGTGTGTGTGTGGCAAATTTGATAGAAGTGTGATACATCATCCCTGCTCAGCCATTTGCTAGCAGATTGACCTTAGAAAAGTTATTTTATATGTGCTTCAGTTTTCTCATTTCTAACCTTGGGATGCATAGGTTTGTTTTGAATATATCAAACGAAATAATGCAACTAAAATTTTAAAGGGCCTGGCACACACTAAGCACTTGATAAAAGGTTATATATATATGTATATAATAACTATTATTATTAGTTATGGGATTATATTTAAAATTTTAATAATAAGAGACAGAGGTTTATTTTGTTTGTTTGTTTTAATTTATTCACTACACAGACTCTATTCCACATAGATTCTGGTAATATAGTAAGATGATCTAATTACCCTGAAAAATGTCCTTAGGATCTAAAATACTGAATTTCTATCTTGTCAACTCAAGCACTTTTTGTTTTTCCTCATTTAAATGTTGCAACAGAGGGGCTTCCCTGGTGGCACAGTGGTTAAGAATCCACCTGCCAATGCAGGGGGCACGAGTTCGAGCCCTGGTACGGGAAGATCCCACATGCCGCAGAGCAACTAAGCCCGTGCGCCACAACCACTGAGCCTGCACTCAAGAGCCCGCGAGCCACAACTACTAAGCCCATGAGCCACAACTACTGAGCCTGTGCACCACAACTACTGAAGCCCACGCACCTAGAACCCATGCTCAGCAACAAGAAAAGACACTGCAATGAGAAGGCCGCACACCACAATGAAGAGTAGTCTCTGCTCGCCGCAACTAGAGAAAGCCCGTCCGTGCACAGCAACGAAGACACAACACAGCCAAAAATAAAATAAAATGAATAAATCAAAAATAAATAAATAAAATAAATGTTGTAACAGAAAAGTATACTTCTTGCCTGTGTGGGCTCACTCCAAATTTAGAATACCCAAACTTACCTGCAACTTTGCTCCAGCTGAGTTCCAGATATAGCAAATTTTTCCAACTTGGACCTCTACCACTTTCACTGTCAACAGATGATGGCAACTACTTTTCTGCTAAATTTACTCTCTCTTATTAACTGACAAATTTATAAATCTAAGAACTTGTATTTAGCCATTGTTTGACACTGTTGACTGTCACTTTCTTCTTGAAAGGCTCCTTCCTGCCTGATGATATATTTTGTAGCTACACTCTGCAGGGGAACAAAATTTGCTACCCCAAAATGTCTCTGGCATGCAAATTATTTGGAGCTGAAAACAATCAAGGCTCAAAAGACTCAGGAAGAAACTCTGATCTTCCCCCTTCCTGCCTGAAGAATTTAGATACCAGGCCTGGTACAGGAATAGATCTATTACCAAAGATGTCTGCAAAGAATATGGGATAAGTGTGGTGGGGAAAAATTCAGAGATCAGAGTCCACTCTGTGTCCCACTGTCTGCCGGGGCCCAGCAAACATTTGTTTACCGAACATGTTTTCCACCTCCCTGTGATTGCCTTCCTCCCCTTTAAAATCTCAAACCACTACCCCTAACATCTTCTTTTGTCTTTAGCTGAAGATGATATTTAAGGTGAGGGTTTTAGCCATTTTGGAGAGTTACTCATTTCTCCTGGGTCTCTCCCTCATATACATGTTATTAAATCTTTGTTTGATTTCCTCCTGTTAATCTGTCTCATGCCAATTTAATTATTAGACCAGGCAGAAGAACCCGAAAGGGTAGAGGGAAATTTCTTCCTCTTTAATTTCGTCTCCAGGATCTCAATGTTCCTTCTCTGTGCGTTAGTTTCCTTTTCTCTTCTGTTGTTCTATATTCTTTCAAGTTATACCCACTAGATGTTTGTTTTCCTGAGGGTTTGTTTTTGGCTCTCGAGACTCTTTCATTCTACACTGGTATCTAAATGGTTTTAAATCACCTCTTTACCCTGACAAATTCCAAATCTACACCTCCCACCCTGATCTCTTATGCTCCCCACCTAGATTTCCTGCTGCTTACAGGGTTATCCTAAAACTCAGTTTGTCCCCAAATCTAATTGTTTCCCTTGAAACTTATTAATCTTCTTATCTGTTGTGTTAATGATAACTTTCATTACTATCCTATCAGTTTTCTAACCTTGAAGCACTGACAATACCTTTTTTCTGTCCTGTGCTAACCAGTAGTATAGACTCATTGATAAGATGAACTCTGAGCAGAGATATGAGTAAATAAGGGAGGAAGCAATGATGATATCTGTGGGTAAAGCATTTTAGCCAGAGAGAGTGAGAGAAGAGGAAGAACAAAGGATCTGAGGTACTAGTATGTCTGAGGAACGCCAAGGAGCTCAGTGTGACCAGAGCAGAAGCAGTGAGTGAGAAAGTGTTAGAAGAGAGGAAATGAAGTTCACAGAAAACTTCCAGTCTTTCACATCTGTCCATTTTCTGCCTGAGCCTGAAAGGCAAAATGGCTGCAGATGGGCATACATTTGCATAATCACTTTCCTTTGTGCCCTTCTTCCCAGGTGACCTAGAATGTCTTTGTTTAAAAAACAAAAAAAGAGCCTTCAGTACTAAGTCTCAGTTACAGCATCCCCATAAATAGCAGTAAAGATTGCTTTCTTTCCCCCCCCCTTCGGATACAAACAAAATGTAGAATTGAGGACTTCTGAAGTTGAGTATGGTGTCGCTACACGTATGGCATGATCTATGTGGAATATTAATAGACAAGAAAAATTTACTAAAAAAAAAAAGAAAAAAATACTGTATTTGGACTTTGTCCAATTTCTCCTACCCACTAGTGTCAAATAGATGTGAGGGAGAATTTGTTGTGTTGGGAAGATGACAGTAGGGGGGAAGTTATGAATTTATTCTTGTGGCATATCCTGAAACACCCTTAAATGCTCTCTCTGGATTGCCTGAACAATCATTTTGCCAGGATCAGAAATTTCCCTCACACCATACCCAGAAGCTAGTAACTTCCTTCCCAGCAGAAAAACTTAAAACTTCCCCAGGAACCTCATACAATCAGTTGGTTTCCAACCCCAGCCTGCCTGACACCCAAAATAATCTGTTTGTCCCCTCACCGACAAGCCCTTCTTATGTTTGCCCTAATAAAAGCAAAATCAACAGGGGGTCAAATATCTTTCTCTGGAATTTACCTTCACAGCCTGTCCAAAAGAGCACTGTTGTCCTTTCATGAGCTCTTTGCATATGATAAGAGACTGGGGGGGGGCGGGGGGGGGCAATCACTTCTTGCAGACTCCTGATTTGTTAATTGCCCCTTATAAAATGTGTTCCTTAATCTATCCCAAGTAATGTGACACTCTGTTCTGTCACATGTCAAGAAGGAAGCAGTCTTATACACAAATACTGAATTCTGAATCACACAAATCTTTGTAAAAATCTCCCTTTTGTTGAGTCAGACTTGATATTGGGTATCGACTTGATTCCCATGGGATGAAGAAATGCCAGGAGGATAATTACACTTTCTAAATTTCTAAAGCAAACTGATCTTTATTTCCTATATTTACATTCCTCTACATACCTAGGGACTGTGGCTATAGAAGGGTAGAGGTTTGGGGA
Source organism: Monodon monoceros (assembly GCF_005190385.1). NCBI lineage: Eukaryota > Metazoa > Chordata > Mammalia > Artiodactyla > Monodontidae > Monodon > Monodon monoceros. The sequence goes on along the minus strand of NW_021703768.1, from coordinate 140,067,855 downwards.
GGGAGCCTCCCCAGTGACTGGTAACATCGTTCATGTAAGCTTTCAAAGTGGTATAGGCTGAGCTAAGACCATTACTCTGATCCATCACACAATCACACTTAAGAATTGCAATTGCAAACCAATCAGAGATATGGTAAGAAAGAGAGGCTTCTGAAGTAAAAGAAAATGTCCTTTGATATTTCCAAGGACACTCCCTCTGGTATACCCTAAGCCATACCAATTTGACAATGCTTTTTATAGCTGACAATAAAGCAGAAGCCTACACAAAGCCATCACTGAGAACCCCTTTATCTACATTGTTCAGCTGTCTTCATATGCCTTTCCTTGATGGTTTTGAATGGAAAACATCCCTTGCTATGATAGACCACAACAGTTTCTTACTTTTTAATAGGCAGCAAGTTCTGCCTTTGTGCCTCTGGTACTATACCCTGAATAATTTCATTTTCAAACGTTCTTAGTTGACTACAGAGGCAGTGACAAATTTCATTTCACTATTTGGTAGCAAAACATATAGTTCTTTGCCATACATCTTTCTGTAGCAAGTGTTTTATGTCCTCACAATAACGGAATACTTTTCATACCATAAACAATCCACTGTGTAATATGTAATATACAAAATGATAAGCTACAGTAGAGAGAGAGATATACTGAAATAAGCATACCCTTTGTACATTTAGTTTCTAGAGGTAAGCTTGTACCCAAGAGTTGCTTAAGGTAGAAATAAGGACAGCCTAAAACTTTTAAATTTCGTATTTGCGTAACACAATAAAATGATTTTAAAATTGCTAACACCCTGCCCAGGGATGATCAATCACTGCTAACCTACCTACAACTTAAGTAAATTAAGAATCTGAAGAGACTACAACTGCCATCTTCATCTCTTGCACTGGCAAGAGATTCATATTTCAAATCTGGCCTATCTTTGATACAATTCAATGTTCTATTGTCCTGCCACCTACTAATCACGATTTGGAAAGATGATGAGTTTTCCAAATGCAAACATACATTTTCCTCTTATCACAGCAGCACAGTTCACTTTAGCAGAGTTAAGGTAGCATCAGTATTTCCATTATAAACTCCGTATTTCAAGGGGTTACACTGTGAAAGTGTGCAATAGGAAGAAATCTGTCATATGCAGTGTGTTCTGGAATACTTAAAGTAAAACTATACTAAAAATCGTAAGTCTGAAATAATGTGTTTTAAATATATTTTTGTGACTGAAAACTCAGTAAATTATTATTTCCGTCTTACAAATGGTATTGCTTCCCTCATCACAAAACATGAAATCATTTATGAAAAGTGGCCTTGGAATAAACTAACTAGCACTGAACAATAAATCAAAGTTAAACATTATATCTTTCTAAGTCATGTGGGTCAATACTTGATCCAAATGTAACCAGTCAAAGCAGTGTATCTTCCTGACCAAAGTGGATGTCCTGGGATGAGCCCATGATCTATGCTGGCCAATAAGAATGAAGTCCAGTAATTTGGGGATGAGTCTAGAAAGGTGTCCAGTCATTTCTGCTAGACATGAACCTCAGAGAAATTGATGTTGGAGCTCCTTTAGGCATCTTTGCATCCAGACAGGAGAGTCTAGAACTGGCAGATGTGCAGCTCTAGAGTTAGGCCAGCATAAGGTGAGACAGATGCCAGAGAAACCTTAGCCCTAATGACATCATTTGAGCCCCCAAAGCTGTCATTTTCTAATTTCAGCTCTACCTGTGGCTGTTTTAGTTATGTGACCTGATAAATTCAATTTGTTCTCTCTCTCTCTCTCTCTCCCCACACCACCCCTGCCTTTCTTCCCTCTCTTCCTCCCTCCCTCTCTCTCTCCCTCTTTTCTTAAGCCAGTAAAGTTTGTTTGTTTGTTTTTCTGTTACCTAAAGCTAAATGTCTCTTAATTGATACAGCCTCCTAATCCATCTCTTCCATCTGGGCTCCAGGCTCTCTAATCAATCTGGTACTTTCTTACCTGACTCATCTTCCTAGGAGCATGCTTCATCACATCATTGTCTGTTTAAAAACAAGTAAGGGAAAAATGCACCACCACCACCAAGGCCCACTGCGTCAAGTCTAATGCCAGATTCTAAAGCCTTCCTTTGTGCCTCACAAAATATTCAAGTTCATCTCACACCATCCATATACACGTTCCAGTTAAACAGTGCTTCTTCCTCTTCTTGCTTTGTTTAAACTCCATGCTTCTGTTCTTGATATTTCCCATTCCTGGAATGACCTCTTCACTTAGAGAAACTCTTCTTAAATTTCAATGATCTTCAGCTCCTTCTAATTGCAGTTGTCTGTATATGGTCTATATCTTTGCACTAAACATTTCTTTACCTTTCTAGGTAATGGCTTTCCTAAATCCAGTGACCATGTTTTAATAATTAATTTAAATTCCTATATTAGGTAGGACTCTTAGACTATAGGTAATAGGATTCACCTTAAACAAGAGGGGAAGCTGTCTCATGAGGGTTGCAAGATGTTTCAAGGAAGTCAGGAAAGGTAATTCAAGGCTAAGAAAGCTGTATAAACAAACTTTCTTACTTCTTTTTAAGTCTGCTATCCCAAGCACAAGCCTCTATGATAAATCTTCACAAGTAATTGTTTCTTTGCCTAAAAATGATATATAAATAGGCTGCTTTGGCCACTTTGGGGGTCCCATTTCTAGGAGACTTCCAGGCATTGAATTAAATTGTTTTTTTTTTCTCTCCTGTTAATCTGTCTTGTGTCAATTTATTTATTAGATCAGCCAAAAGAACTCATGAGGGGTGGGGGGAAATCCCCCTTTCCCTAACAGAGGCTATAACCTAAGATGGGAGATGTGGAGCCTAATGAAATGTTGGGCTTCCTATTCCAAGGGAGGGAGTATAAGAGTCTATTACCCAGACCAAGAGAGATCATCACACCTCTCAGAGTAATGGCAGAAGACTGCATTGGGCTTATGTTGCAATGAGGTGATGATCAAATAGCACAGTGCCTAGTGGGAGTAGAAGGAATAAGAGCTCATGGAACCAAGACTATACCTCAGGGTTCCAAAACTTCCTGTGCAGATTTGGAATGAGTTAGAGACAGTTAAACAAATGGATAGAATTTTAGTTATCAGTGTTAAGGCAATCTCATTCTAACTCACTAAGTATAAGAAGAAGAAAATCAAAGAAGAAGAGGAGGAAGAAAAGAAGAAGAAAAAGAGGAATAAGGAGAAATACAATGGCTTTGCATATGGAAATAAAGTCTGTGCATTTGAACAATGTAAGTTAAAGAATCATTATAAAAAGCACAATTATAGAGTCATAGACCAGACATAAGTAAACAGAGTAATGGAAAAGTGCCAGAGGCAATAATATCTAGAGTTAAGGTTATATTGCTTTTCTGAAACAGGATAAAGGTAATTATAATCTAAGTAAACATATATAAATTACTTAAGTAGACTATTTGGTACAGAGATGAGTGAGAAAAAGAGAGTAACTGACAAAAGATTTGGAAGTAGTTCCCTTTTAGCCAAAAATTTCATAGTCTTTTTCATGGTTGCAAAATAAATATGACTACATATGATGAGGGCAACTGGGTTACAATCTTTTTTAAAATAACAAAACCAGCCCAAAAGATAAGAGACAAAACTTAAGATTATTTGTGGTATTTTTTTGCCTAGGAAATAACCCAGAAAGTTTTAGAGAAACAGTTATTTAGGGAATGAACCAGGAGAGTAAGAAGAGCTCAGAAAGCAGGAGGGGATAGAGGTCTTCTAAAAAGCAGCAGCAGTAAAGAGCTATGCATAGAGTAGACATCTACAGAAAATACAAGAAAGAAAAGAAACAATGAACAGGAGAATGTAGTGAAAAACTGAAGAAGGAAAGACACAGAAGAAGGAGAAGAAGAATCTCAGATAAAAAAAAATGGGACGTTTATAAGATATGCATAGCACTGTAATAAACAATAATAATTGGTCTTTGAGGGAGATTTGTCTGATTCATGAAAAGGAAGGAAAGAAGGAAGGAAGGGAGAGAGGGAGGGAGGGAGGAGGGAAAGGAGGAAAGAAGGGATGGAAGGGGAAGGAGAAGGGGGATACAGGAAAAGAAGGAGGGAAGGAGAGAAAGATGATTAAAATAACAGGCCTAAAAAATGACCTCACTCGAGAATATATAGCAATTCCCTCCCTCTGTGAAGAAGGTCTGGTGGCCAAAGTAAATTTTACAATTCAATAGTGTATTGGTAATTAGTTGAAATGTTTAATTTAACGGTTTAGTAAATTCAGCTAATAGTTTATCTCAAGTGTGTGATTAAGTGATTCTTGAGGAAATTCTTTTTTTTGTTCCTAATCTCAATTAAGATTCCTAACATGGTATTGGTTGTTTCAAAAATAACCCAATCCAGAAAAATAAGTAAGGTGGATCTATATCTTAATCTGTGCTTGAAAACATGCTGCAGATGGATCAAAGATCTAAGTGCACAAAATAAAAATCAGAAAAGTACAAAGAGCAGCTAAACTTGCATAATCTTACATAAAAACTTCTTACATAATCTGAGTAAGAAAGGCCTAATATTACATAAAGCCCTAAGGAGAAGAGTGATAAATTTGTCTACTTCAAATTTTCTCACTCATAAGAAAAATCTTAAAGTAAAAGAGATAGTTAAATATTGGAAGGAAATATGTGTAATGTGTGATAAACAAAAGCCTAAATTCTTAATATTTACAGAGCTCTAAATAATCAGTTTTTAAAAAAGAAAAAAAATTGGAAGATAAAAATAGACAATTCCACAGAAAAGTATATATAAACAGCTATTAAGTACTTGGTTAATATATATACTCACTTATTGTGAAATACAAATTAAAAATACATTAATATACCATTTTCACTTAGCAAATAGGCAAATATCAAAGGTTGGGTAACACAACTTGTTAGTGAGATTGCAGAAAGAGAGACAGGCACTTTCATTTCTGTTGATGTTAATATAATTATTAAAATATATTTGTAATCCACTTAATCTTTGGTCCCACAATTCCAATTCTAGGACTTTATGCTACAGATTATCATGAACTATGAAGAGTCTGAGATTTTCCCCTATTTTTGAGATAATAATTAGCCTGCCACAGTTTCATGGATGTTGGCAGAAGACTGGAGATTCCTGAGGCAGAAATGAAGCACTTTTATCACTTTATCATGGGACAGTAGCAGCCTGAGCTGCATGTTTTCATCAGTGCCCCGTGTCCCTTCAAGTCCCACAAGGGTAACTCGGAGGGGCTCAGGTGGATGCTGCATATGCTATGGGTTTGCATCACAGCTGAAGAACCCCTGAAGTTAGGAACCTGAATCTTCTATGCTGACCAATAAGTACACCTCCTTTCCTTCCAGAGGGAAACACCACCTCCATCTTCCATGGCTAGTTGCCATACGAGCCTCCTTGACAAAATAGTCCAGAATAAAAAGGCAGCTAGTGCCTCTGCTCACAAAATATGCAGAAAAGTGACAGACCCATAGAGGACTGCCTCCTAACAGATGATCTCACACAGTTTTAAGTATGTGTATTTTCACTGTACCTCTGTGTAACAGCAAACCGTTAGAAATATTTAAGCTCTAAATGTACTAGTGAGCTTGTATATGCTTGCTGGGGACCAGGGCAGGCCAACAAGATATGGCATATTGATTATTTTCAGTTAAAGTTACTTAAGAGACAGCTGATGCAAGAGGGGCACTTTGACTCTCCTCTCTATCTCCCTGAAAGCAGGAAATAAATCTCCCATGTTAAAGGTGCACCCCCTGCATTTGGAGGTAGGAAAGCACCCTTATGGCCAGAGATAGGGAATTCTGAGCTAAGAAGCCTACATTATCAAACCTTGTTATTTCTTTAATTTACTACCTCAAGCCCAAACTCTATTTAGAATCTTCACGAAGCACCCAAAGCCTAAATTTCTTTGTCCTGTCAACTCCTCATAAATTTATTGTTTCTTTGTCTAAAAAGTATAAAAGTTGCTTGCTTTGGCTACTTTTTAGTCCTATTTCTATGAGACCTCTGTGTGCACAAATTAAAATTTGTTATTTTTTTCTCCTGATAATCTGTCTTGTGTCAATTTTATTATTAGTCCAACCAATTAGAATTCAAGAGGGGTAGAACAGGAAATGTCCCCTTCCCTGACACTGATATATCAATGTATACTAAAGGCAGGAAATTGGTATATCTCTTTTTCAAGTCTTATCTTCTAGAACCTAAATTCATTCATATAATGAATAAAAAAACTGGTAACAGCACTGCATCTGGAGAGGGAGATTGCATAGTTTGGGGCATGTGGGGAAGAAAATTTACTTTTACTACTTATTTTTTGTGCCTTTTGAATTTTAATATTTACCTATTCAGGAAATTAGTTATCTTTTAAAAATATCTTAATTTACTTATCTATTCTTGCCACTGAACTCATGTCTGGGCAGGGCCCCACTCTGATATACACTTATTCCTAACTAATAAAGAGAAACATGTAAGAGGCCCCTAAACCACTAAATATAAAATAGAATCCCCACCACCATTATTCTCAAACTCAACACTCTAGTTTCTCCTTCCTATAAAATACTCATCACAAATGTAAATACTTTATTTGGTGGTTTATTTGATTTTATTCTGCTGCCTGAGAGCACTTTAATCTCTACCATCTAGCCCATAGTAAATCCACTATAAAAATTAGAGAACCTTAATTATATTGCAACATGTAGCTAAACATTAAGGTCTAACATATGACTGCTATTCTGTTGTACAACTGTAAGAGTATATTAATCAGATTAATAGAGGGGTTGAATTGCTTAATAGGTTAGTACAAATCTTCATCAGGGATTATCTCAACTCCAAGGGATGATAACAATAGTCTGTATTAATGTATTTGATGTGAATCAGAACAACAGATTCTCACTAGTTAGATGTTTCTTATTCTAGAGCAGAAGATGGTTAACTACAGGCCAGATGCCAAATCCAGCCCACCACCTATTTCTGTAAATAATATTTTAATAGAATACAACCACATTTATTTAAATACTGTATATGACGGCTGTCACATTACAACAGCAGAGTTGAATGACTGCAACAGAGATCACAAACCCTAAAATATTTATCATCTGGCCCTTTATAGAAAAAGTTTGCTGACTGCTGTTCTAGAGGTTCTTTGTGGAGCTTCAAGTAACGGGGAGAGTAGATGCTTCCATCAACATTACAGAGAAATTGGATTATCGACAGCATCAGGACACAGATTGCTCAAATTCCTTTGTCTGGAAAGGAAAGGAACAAAATCCTTATATGAACACTCTCTAAAAAATTCCTTGAAAAGAATAACTACTTATTCTCAGGTTAAGATATAAGACAAGAAGCATGGGTAATGAGAAACTTCTGTATGTTTTCAGACATGGTCTCCTGAGGTAATACTATTCTAATTGTTTATTCAAGGGGTCATTTTGTGTTCGGACACAACTCAGCCTCTAAAAATGGAAGATGATTGCCATTTTCAAGTTCTCAATTAGTTCTCAGAGTTTAACAGTCATGTCTTCCTTAACAGCATTTCCCTTATTAAAGTACTGATGATCAATAAGCAGTTTAAACCAACAGGAGAACTTCTATCTCCAAAGCAGCATGGCTATTCCTTTCAGGCCCCACAGGCTCCCTTCTGTTTAAGGTGAGCTCGAACTCTGAAATAGGTGTGATATCTGTTCACTATCATTAAAGGTACTGCTCTGATAATGTGTTATGACTGTGTAGATACTCATCTACTAAAATCAGAGCTGAGATTTTCAGCACATTTATTTCGGTTATTCTGGAAGAGCTTTGAAAGAAGACTTTTAATCAACAGCAACTTGGTTATATACATATTTTAAATGACCCAGAGGTAAAAATATTCTTTTGAAATCTATATTATTCAAGCCATACATCTCCTCAGCCTGAATGTGACTCTCACATTTACTGTTTATGTTTCATGAAATAATAATGTTCCAGAGAGTGGCTAAGAAACGCTTATTTGCCCACGGGTCACACATCAGAGCTTATATGCACACTGATGGATAGGAGAGGGAGCTTCAATTTGCTTTAAAAGAGCGAGATTAAAAAAGAAAAAGGAAGGGAAATGGCATTCTCAGTTGATCAGTTTGATCACTTTTATAGATTGCTTGTCAGAGGGGGAAAAGAAATCATAGACATCGCTTCAAGTTTTCAAAGGATTAGCATTGGACTAAGTTGTTCCCTAAACCCTTTCCTACCATTATACGTCAATTATTTGACTTTCTGTTAGCAAACGCCAATCACTCCCAGGTGTCCTTCATTATCAAGTCAAAGCATTTTCCTTCCCAAACCTCAGAATGCAGCATTTCACAAGGCTTACTGATGGTTTTAAGGGAAACCGTATTTTCAGATAAGATATTTTATACTTTGAAAATCCTTTTCAGAACAGCATGCTGTAAGTGGGTGAGATTAATTCTTTCTTCATCACACTCAGATAAAGTTGGGGAGGTTTTTCTACTCTAATCAGGAGACCTTTCTGTTAGAGTAACCCTTTCTGACTATGATCTAGCTTCTGCCCGTTTGCAAAATAAAGAAAAAAAAAAAAAGAGCTTTGAAGCTGTAAGTTAAAACTATCGTATATTGTTAAAAATTGCAATGATGATAGGTGAGGTGACACATGTTAAATTAATTCTGTACATCAAATTAATTAGATTTGCTCATTTCAGATGGACATCACCACTGATGCTGTTTTGTAGCTCAGTGTGTATGTTTAGTTCAGTGTATATGCAACTCAAATCCAAAGTACTGTAAAACAGACAGAAAGAGCTAGTGTTTGTGCATTTCTATTTAGAAATGACCAAATTCAAGGCAAATATTTGCACATCAATGCAGGCTAATCAGGCATCCTTATCAAGTGGTAAAGCTAGCGCTTTACTCAAAGTTTAACAAGGAATGGTTAAAGGCAAGGACAACTTTCAGGTGCCCTTATCAACATATTAGCCCCAGTTGCATTTTCCAAATATGTTATCAAAATGGTAATTCTGTGCTTTCCTTTCTGTAGCTAGGCTAGGTTTCATAAAGGTAGAATTATTACTATAAATATATTGGGGGGGAAACTATTTCAATTACTGGGAGAATATGTAACTCCAAGTCTATTTATTTCAATTTATTCAACTGTCTTGATATATTCGCGCACAGAACTTTATAAAGAGTGAATAAATTCACCTTGAAATTGTACCAATTGACTTTGGCTGGGCTAGACTGTGAGAGGAATCAGAGTCCCTTTTTGAAATAAGCCTTGACAATACTGATCAAAACAAAGAGGCTATTCATTTATTAAACTGACAGCTCAACCCCAGCTTCAAGCTTATGGGATGATGGGGCCTGGGGTGTTAGTTATGGCCTGGGGTGCTGGCCTCTACCAGATACATTTTTGCTGCTCACACACTCAGAGCCTATATCTGATGGTGTGACATTTCCTAGGGCATTGGCAGCTGTTCAGATGTCAAGCAGCTGGTGTGAGAACTGTCATCCACTCTAGGTTGTTATTCCATGAGTGACATGTTAGCCCAGAGAATTTTTTCATAAAACCATCTTGGTTTCCCTTTAGTTATGTAAAATCCATCAGAAATTTCAGCAAAGAGATGTGTCGTGGATAACAACTCTATTAAAGCAAAATTGGGCATGCAACGGTCACGCCAGATAATAGTGGCTAGTATTACACGGTTGTGAAATGTGCATTAAGAAATTTGTTACTATAGTTAATGTACCAAATTTTGTAAATAAATCATTTATTTTGAAAGTGATAGTGAACTAAACTTTCTATTTACTAATCTAAAAGGTAAAGCACTGGAATGTCATTCTGAATACTCTCAGAATACTGCATAAACCAGAATAATCTTGGGTATGGTAATAAAAGTGGGATAGGCACACAGAAACATCACTATCTACCTGTGTGTGGCCATCCAAAAGCTGTACAATCATATGGAATAGGTCAAACCATGATCAACATGGCAATAGTACATTAAGGTTTCAGTCATTTACAGCATTATCTTGACTTCTTAAGTACATTCAGCAACATTTTACTGAAAGCATTCTCTCTTGGAACACGGATCACTGTATGTTAAACCAAAGGCTTTCTCTGGTCTTCTTCTAAGAACATTCTCTTTTAAAATCAATACTAATTCAGTAAAGACAAGTTCTTGAACAGCATAAGGTGGTGTCAGAATGCAATGGTTGTTTGGAGAAAGCGGAAAGTATGTTTTTTAAAAAATAAAGTAATCTGAAAAGAATGAGGCTGAGTAAGAATAAACTGGTATGAAACCTTTAAATGAGGAGAGCAAAGCATAATACCACTCACAACTAAAGGCTAGACATTCCCAGAGCTTATAAAAAAAATCTCGGCTTTCCTCAAAAGACAAGCTTACTCATGATAACTTAAGATGGCAAAAACAAATTTATAAATTTTACTCATTTTAGTAAAATGAGAACAACGTGGCATGATAAAAATATTGATACCAATATGACTAATTTTTCATTCTTTTTTAAATAAATTTATTTATTTTATTTGTTTATCTTTGGCTATGTTGGGTCTTCGTTGCTGCGCTCAGGCTTTCTCTAGTTGTGGAGAGCTGGGGCTACTCTTCGTTGAGGTGCTCAGGCTTCTCTCATTGTGGTGGCTTCTCTTGCTGCAGAGCACAGGCTCTAGGCACATGGGCTTCAGCAGTTGTGCCACACGGGCTCAGTAGTTGTAGCTCACGGCCTCTAGAGCACAGGCTCAGTAGTTGTGGCGCACAGGGTTAGTTGCTCCACAGCATGTGGGATCGTCCCAGACCGAGGATCAAACCTGTGTCCCCTGTGTTGGCAGGTGGATTCTTAACCACTGCGCCACCAGGGAGTCTGAATTTTTCATTTCTTCCTTATCCTGCTGAGCATTCACAGATGCTCATTCATGAATACACACACATTCACCATCATATAGTTGGCTTTATTGTTTATACTTTTTTCCTAGATTCATTTGCAAAATTCTGTAACATTATTATAAATTTCCCTCAGGGCATCATTCCTCCTACTGCAAGCCCACATAACGTAGGTAAGGCTAAATCAACCCCAAGATCAAGGGGCAAGCATGTGACCTGGGCCTATACCAATCACTGCCTTGCACACCCCTAAATGTGGCAAATGATTCTAATTGGGCCAATCAAATTTAGTCCCAAAATTCCAATTTGAACTGTTGAGGAAGAGTTTTGAGGCTGTAAGTCAGTCTCCTTACTGTATTACAGAGTGAGCTTCTCTGAAAAGTAAATGCTTAGAGAATTAAAAACAAACACAGGAAAGAACCTGGTGACATACACTGAGACCCTGAATTTATCCTTATCTGAAACCAAACATGCCTTACAGTTATGTAAGCAAATAAATTCTCTGTTTCATTAAGCCAATTTGCAATGATTTTGTTATTTGTACCTAGACAAATGTTTAATTTACCTATGTTCAAATTTTTATTAAGTTCTCTTTTTCAAAGTTCTAATACAAATTTGTGTTTGGAAAGGAAAATTTTTAAAATAGATTTCTGTGAATATCTGACAGATAGGCTTCACCTAAATTTTTTGCCTATGCTTTAAGAGAAAAATAAACAAAAAATGATGCTAGATAACTGGACATCCACACACGAAAAAAAAAAAAAAGGAATCTAGACACAGAGCTATACCCTTCACAAAAATTAATTCAAAATGGACCACAGTCTTAAAAGCAGCCAGGGACAAATGACAGAGTATCTTCAAAGGACTGAAATTTAGACTGAAATTGACTTAGTAGAAAAAAACAAAAGCCGGAAAACAATGGAATGCTAATCTTAAAAAATAGGAAAAATAAAACAAAACCCTGCTTATCCAGAATTCTACATCCAGCAAAATATCTATAGAGAATGAAAGTGAAATAAAGATATTCTCAGACAAAAACGAAGTATTTAAATTAAAAAAAGGAAAACCTGGGAGAATTCATCACCATCAGGCTTGTACTAATGGATATTCTGAATGGAGTTGTTCAAGCAGAAGAATATTGATCACTAAAGGAAGCTAGAATGAAGGAAGGTAAAACTAATGAAGAGTAAATATGTACAAAAATGATCTTAAAATGGATCACAGTCTCAAATGTAAAACACAAAACTATAAAACTCCTAGAAGCTAACATAGGAGAAAACCTAGGAGAACTTGGGTATGATAATGACTTTTTAGATATAACACAAAGACATGATCCATGAAAGAAATAGTTGATAAGTTGGACTTCATCAAAATTTTAAAAACTTCTGCTCTGTGAAAGATAGTGTCAAAAAAATGAGAAAATGAGCCACAGACTGGGAGAAAATATTTGCAAAAGACACATCTGATAAAAGACTGACATCCAAAATATACAAATAACTCTCAAAATTCAACAATAAAAAAATAACCTGATTAACAGCAGGCCAAAGACCTTAGCAGACACCTCACCAACGAGATATAGAATATACCGATGGCAAATAAGCATATTAAGATTCTCCACATCATACGTCACCAGGGAATTACAAATTAAAACGAGGTACACTACACACCTATTAAAATGGCCAAAATCTGAAACACTGACAACACCAATGCTGGTGAGGATGTGTATCTACAAGAACTCCCATTCATTACTGGCTGGAATGCAAAACGGCAGGGCCACTTTGAAGACAGTTTGGCAGACTCTTACAAAATTAAACATACTCTTATCATACAATACAGCAATCACACTCCTTGGTATTTACCCACATGAGTTGAAAATTTATGTCAAACACTTAAGTCCTTACAAAAACCTACACATGGAGGTTTATAGCAGCTTTACAACGAGGGATGAATAGGCTAAGCACAGAGGGCTTTTAGGGCAGTGAAAATACTCTGTATGATACCCTAATGATAGATGCACATTCTTATACATTTGCCCAAACCCACAGAGTGTACAGCGTCAAGAGTGCACCATAATGTAAACTATGAACTTTGAGTGATTATGATTTTGGGTGTCGTGTAGGCTCATCCACTGTAACAAGTGTAACTCTCTAGTGGGGGATGCTGATAACGGAGGAGGCCATGACTGTGTAAGGGAATGGGGTTATATGTTAAAAATCTGTACCTTCCTTTCAATGTTGCTGTGAACCTAAAACTGTTCTAAAAAGCTGGTCTTAAACAAATATAGCCTTAACAAAAAATAAACATACACAAAATAACTCATAATTTTATAGGGAAATAACCATTATATTGCGCCAGCATGATCTAATTAATCTTTTTGTTTTTAGATTTTTAACATTACTTTAGTGACATTCATATACGTTCAAATATATATATGTGTGTATATATATATATAAATTTAGAGTTGCAAAAATGGTCTGAAATTGCCAGTATTTCCTATATTATCAGTCTATACATAAATAAAATACATTAGCATATATATAAGTGTAGAATAACTAAAGTCACTAAAAGTTTTGGGATTTTAATGCAAATATAGAATTATGTAAAATAAGTACACAAAGAAATAGTCTCAGATAAAATATGCACATGTATGTGTATATAACTAAATATTTGTATATATAACATATAAGCATATATGCATTCTTATAAGTGTATATATTCTCATTTTTATAGCTTTTTTAAATATCTTGATTATTTAATCCTACCTTTTCTTTGAATGTTTTTACTGTTTACTTAACTATGATAACTGTTGCTTAAATATTTTTTGCTTGTATTTCAGGTTCTTGATCAGTTGTAATATTTAATATTGATCAGTAAAACAATTTATTTGATTTTTTTCAAGCTTGATTAGTCATTGTTAGATTTTTCCTATTATGTATTGAATTATAGTCTTTCAAATGAACATGTGTATGTGTATATATGAATACAGATATTTGTGTGCGTGTGTGTGTGTGTGTATGTTTGTTATCTATCTGTCTATGGAGAGAGAGGGGATAGAGAGAAAGAGAAAGAGAGGGAGAGAGCACCATGAGCTAACATTTTGCTTTAATTTAGACTTTGGAGCTTTTCTCTCCCTTATTTTTAAAATATGCTCTAGTTACCAGGGGGAAAAAAACACCTTTAGGTATTTTCATCTACTTTAAGTCCAAGATTTAGTTGTTTTGTGTTTTGTTTTGCTTTTCAAGGGAAGAGGTGATGCTAGGATGAGGGCATTTGGGAGGAAGGAGAGAGTTCATAAGCTTCTTTGACCCCTAGTCTTCTGTTATGTTCAATGTTATTAAGTGATACCTGCTAGACAGAAATAAGTTACCATATTAGAAACTGTGGTTTTGAAACCAGGAAGTACACACAGCAGGAAATGGTTACATTAACAAATGTGTTTATCTTCTGTATATTATATAATATTAGCATGAGATAGGATGTTACAATGTATTTGTAATTTTTTCACTTTATCCAAAACTTAAATCAAATTCAGATTTTTGACTCGGTTAAAAGCAATAATCTTTCCCGAATCCAATTCCATTTTAGATTTCATGCAGTCTTCTTCTTATTACTCTGACCAAAGTGATGGAAATTCAGAGTTTGTGAGGATTTTTTTAGTTCATTTTCTGATTTAAGACCAGACTAGGAAAGTTGTCATTTCTTATAATTTTGTTGATTCCTATAAAACTAGCAAATTATAGGTGTTAAATATCTCCTTAATAATTGAATCTTGTAGAATCAGGCAAAAGCTTGGTATTTCCTCTATCCCTTTTAAATATTCAGTTGATGTCATCCTGAAATTTTTTTTCTATTTTCAAAATCCATTCAATACATCAGAATCCATGTAGATGTCTTATCTCACATCACAATGAAAATAACTCACCTAGGAAAAAAATTCCTTTTTATGCGCATGTACAAAGTACTCATGTGTCAGAGGAGGCAACAATTCTGTGGACAGAATGTGATTTCTAAAGAATATTTCATATATTTTAACATAGATTCTTATTTATCAAATAGAGAGTTTTATGCATATTCCTCAGGAAATAAAGGGTGTGAAATTTTTCTTTGTTATTGAATACTACCAGTTGACTTGTTTTGAGTCACGCTATTGAAAATACTGTTTCCTGTTTACCACTTCTAAAACATTTCTCTATTTTCCCTTCCTCTGTTCTGTTTGTTCTGTTTGTTCTGTTTTTATAATTCTGTTTTTGTTTTTTAGAAAGAAGAAACAATCGAAGGATGTGAATTTTTTTTTGTAGAACTGACTAGCCAACCTGCAGTCCCATCTTCATCTCCTCTTACTCTCAGGAGAGAATAAAACTCTCCATAGCCTTCAGACATCGAGCTTTTCCTTTCATATTGGTGATTTTTATTCTCCCCTCCTCAGCAAAATTGCTGATCAAGTGTCAGGTTCCATTTGGATGGCTTAACAGCATATCTTGTCCATTTTTACAGCTCTGGAAAATGTCCCCAAATTAATTGTCTTCTCTCAGGTGGCAGCAATCAAGTGACAGTAATATCAAAAGTGTTTCCTATTAGAGCAATGCATTTAGATTCTCCAGCCTTCTCAGCCATACCATATACAAGGGATAATGAACAACCTGACAGTTAAATAGAAACCATTTTTGAGTTGTTATATAAACAGCAGGATGCAGTCTTATTACTTAATTGCCAGAATACAAGCTGATACAAAAAATCCAGCATTTTCTTCTTAATGTGGGGACTCCAGAAGAGTCTCCTTGGAATTGATTCCTTTATCTACTTACTTATATTAAAGCTTGACACTGTGAAATGAAAAAGCACACTTCTTATACTTAACCTGCTAACATGTTCCCTTTCCCCTTCCTAATACTACAGACATTAATTATCCATTTCTTTACTTGTAACTAAAGATTGGAAAAAAAAGAAACACTATGTACATAGTTTCATAGTTGCTAGTCCTTATGAAAAAGGAAGAAAATACGTTCTTGCTTTAAATAACATTTTCTGCATTTACACTAAATTAATCCCCCCTCTGAATTCAGGGTAAGGAACCAGGAGTAGATTGCCAGTGAATAACTTTTTAACAATTTAATAATTCCAGAGAGGTAATTACTTATATCAAATGTTCAAATTAACTTTTCTAAGAAAGATTATTCTCTTGTTCAAATCTCTTGCTGCTGTCTACTGGATGGTTGAATGATGCCAAACAAGCAAATAATTTCTTACATGTATGATCACTGTCAGATTTCTTGAGACTCTTTGTTTTTAACCTTACTCTATATTAGAACTTGAAACCACAGAAGGGTCAATTAACATGACCTATAGAGTCAGCTAGGTTTTATACTTTAAAGCATCATGCAATGCAATGAAATGAAAAGTAAAAAAGTCTCCAGTGATATATTTTGACTTTAGGATAACTAATTTACTTGGGAGAAAATGGCTGAATCTTTATTTTTTCTTTCTGTTTCTCAACTTTGTCAGGCTCCTCGTTCAAAGCCTATGTATATAAAATGGACACTTAGAAAATGCCACTACTTTTCATGTAACTCATGTTTTTATTATATTATTGTTTTGTTTCCTTTTATATTCAAAAAACCATATATAATATGAAGTAGAAAAGACAGAATTGATAATACCCAAAAGACATGGGGAATATGCAAAGATGACTAAACTAATAGCCCCAACAAAATAACAAACAAGCCTGGAAAAGACTGATGTATCATACAGAACTGAGTGTTCAGAAACCATGCAGGAAGAGACAAAAAGAACAATTACTGAGTATTCCAGTGTTAATCACTATGCTAGGAAATTTAAGTTTTTTGAAAAGGTATTCTACTCCTATGACAAAGGTTATCCTATTCCCAATTTACAGAGGAGAAAACTGGTTCAGCAAGGTAAAATGTTCAGTTAAGTAGTTTACAAATGGTAACCTGGGATTTATACTATTTCTACCTGGCTTTATCATCCAAGTACTCTATACCATCATATTTGCATACAAGATAGCGTATGGGAAGACAGGCTCCATTTCCCCATAATTAGCTAAAGAGAGGTGAAGGAGTTATCCATCTTCAAAGAAATCCAACAACATTTGTTAGTAATATGTGACAGAATAAAATTCTCTTACTTTCAAAAAACTCTTATTTTCGAACTTCAAAACCACAGGTTAGAATTTTAACTTAAATCTGCAGTAAAGATGCATATGTTAGAGATTACACAATGTCCCTTAATAACTTAAAGTTATAATTAAGTGAAGCTTGCCTTCTCTTTTCTGTGATACATCATCAATTTCTTTTTACTCCATAGATGTTCATTTTTTAAAGTTCTAATCTCTCTATTGTCATTGTGATTTTTCAATGTTTTAGAATTCTTTAAATTATGTAGCCCAACAAAAAATAGGATTACTAGAGTAATGCATGGCTTCTTATTATTTGTGAGTTATAATAATAAAATATTCCTAAGTTTAAGAGATGATTATATAGGGGATATAATATACACATGTATATATATAATTTTCCATAGCTGAAGTCAGTCTAATATGAAATCTAGTATTAGTATCTTGGGGTCTGTACAAAATAATGTAAATATTTCAATTCAGGTTATGTAGTTATAGTAAGCATTCAAGATAACAGAAAGGTAGCAAATGATCACAAGTTTGACAAAATGATGTGCATTTCTTGTATTTTTTTGTCTTTGGTTAGTCGCCTATAAAATTTCAGTACATAGAAAAGAGGATGCAATTTCACATCCATAACTTTGTTGTCAACAATTAGATATTTCATCTAAATGAAACAGATTTCTAAAAAGGATTTCTTCTTACGTGGGAAACAACAGTTATAGATTTCATTTTCTATTATAAATATCTGTACCAGATTTCCTCAACTATAATTATGTGTACTAAAAACCTGATAAAACATGGTTAGCCTACAACCAGGCAACCAGATGGCTCTTCTAATAAGTGCCACATTTTATAATAAACCTTGTTTTATTAGGAAGTACCTAGATTTGATAGCTTGATAATTTTATCCTATATTACTAATTATTTTTCTTTGAAAATAATAAATAAAATTTTGTTTGGAATAGCATGTAAACTATTCTCTTACTCTTTGTAATAACAAATCTCTTTCCATGCCAGTCTTTGGTTGATCTTGGAGAGTTTAGGATATTTCATTAAAGTTAGGATATCTTGATATCAATAAACAATTTGAACTGTGAAAGAATCACTTGCAAAATAAATATACCCTACAAGATAGCAAATAAACGGTTGCACTGATTTTTCTACTGCAGTGACCAGTTGTTTTCATGGAGGGAAATGGCATGGATCCAGCCTAAGTGAATAACTAAGCAATTGGAATCATACAAATGCATTTTCAAAGATAATTATCTCCATTTGAAGAATGATAACATACTTGATAACTGATAACTAACTCAGGTTCCCTACGTGAGACTATTGAAATTACTCTATAAACTGAATTGATCCACCAAATTAGCTAAACAACTTGTAAACTATTTTTTTTACAACTTTTTGTTTTAATATATCAATTTAGCAAGCTAATAATCTTGACATTGAGTACACAATCTTATGATATAATTTGTCTCTTTAAATTTTAAAAACTGATCTCTACACAGGTCAGATCCATTGTATGATGAAAATTTTGGTTCATATGAAGGAGAAATAGGTACTCTGTGCCAGAAGAGTCTACGTTTACGTTGTGTGAGCATGTGTGTGTGTGTGTATGTGTGTGTGCACGCACATTCACACATAAACATATCCTTGCTGATCTTAGAGAGGAATTAATAGATCTATTTGACCTAACAGCCTCCATACCATTAATACATATGTATGGAAAACCTTTATGGAGACAGTTAAAATTCTTGTTTCCCTGAGCATATTTGTTCAGTGACACTTACTTGAAAACAGTGAGCTCATCACTGCAATATCTGTCATCATTACAATATCAAGTTGCATAAACAGCTTATGATTTTAGGTTTTTTATTTCTAAGAAAGGGGTATATAATAAATTCTTTAAAAGTGCCAAATGTTAAAATATAAAATGAAGAAAAGTGAGCAATGAAGAAAACTGTTTATCAAACAGCATAATTATTTACTAATTATTCACTTTAAGCTTTCAAAATATGGTACAGTGTTTGTATTTGTAATAGCTCTTTCATTTTTCATATGAAAGCATATCCATAAATATTTGTCTAAGTAAAGACCTGCTCTGTGTACAAATGATTGTTGAAATTGAGTGCTTGGAAAAAGATCTTCAATGTTTTCACTGAGAAATAATGAAAACATATTTGATAAATAATTCATTTACACCTGCTGTGCATAATAATCACTCATGATGTTGGAGCTCTTTCTGAAATAGTTCTCCAAACAAGTTGTCCTTTGCACAGTGTTGTTTCCAGGAAAGAGACTAGAAGGTTCGTGATATTTCAGTAAGCATGCCAGTCTAGGAATTAATACAATAAAATTGCTCCCTGAAGCTTTGTGTAAATGATTTTATCTTAAATGTGCAAATGGCTTGGTCAAGGTTTAAATAAGAATTTTGTGAAAGGAGTACCATTATGCAGGTCCTAAATCAAGCTACACTTTTTACTTTCTTCAACTACTTACTGAAGTAGCCTATTAATGTACAGAATGTTTTAAAAGAGGTATGAAAGAATTATTAATATTATATGTCCATGCTTCCCAATGTGTGGTCTTCTAGGAAGCATCAACTAGGAACTTACTAGAAATGCAAATTCTCAGTCCATTCCCCAGATTTACGACTATATCAGAAACTCCAGGAGTGGGGCCCAGTGATCTTAGTTTAACAAATTCTGCAGGGAATTCTGGTGCTTGATCAAATTTGAGAACCCCCAGTTATGTTATGAGGATGCCATACTGGGGGGCAAACATTACTATACTGTTAGTACGTCATAAATGTTTAGCATGTCTTGAAGATTAAGAATTTATGAAACCAACAAAATACACCGTTTCCATTCTCACCTGAATGTGAAAAATATTTTTTGAAACTTTTACTTTCAATTTATATTTAAATAATTTTCTTATAAGCATACTCTAAGCCTGTTCATCTCCCATTTCCAAAATTTGTTTTGTATTTCATATTTCATATTCTATAGCTTAAGAATATATATTTTAAGAAGGTTCTAAGGAGGTACCAATACATGCCATTTTTCACAGTACAAAAAGAACATCTTTTTTTTGTTTGTTTCCTTTTGTGTGCAGGCATTAAGTGTGTAATATAATTCTTTCATACTAATCATAATCATAATATTGATATTGGTAAAAGGAGCTCAACCTTTAAGATTTATTGTACTGGGGGGTTTAATAAATAGAATCATGACTCATAAACAGAAAGCAATGAGATTTTGGGGTGAAATAAACTGAGAAAAAATGTAATAAAATGTGAACAAATTCAAATAAAGGGATAAAGCTATTATCCCTTTTTTCTGATCCTTGACGTTGAACAGTTATTCATTAGTTTGGAATCTATATTTCCCCAGCCATTTACTTAGTTGAAGTGATTTCTTCCCACCCAAACATGCTTTCCCATACTCTAATGCCACTGCTCAAATAACTTAGAAATTTCTTCTCTAACAATGTGTTCTCAACAAATATTAGGATGAATAAATGAAAGAGGTTGCCCTAAAACCTACATAAGGAGGCAAAAGATCTGTACTCAGAAAAGTATAAAATATTGATGAAAGAAATAAAAGATGATACAAACAGATGGAGAGATATACCATGTTCTTGGATTGGAAGAATCAATATTGTGAAAATAACTATATTACCCAAAGCAATCTACAGATTCAATGCAAGCTCTATCATATTACCAATGACATTTTTCACAGAATTAGAATAAAAAATTTTACAGTTTGTATGGAAACACAAAAGACCCTAAATAGCCAAAGCAATCTTGAGGAAAAAACAAAAAAAAAAAAAACAAAAACAGAGC
Organism: Monodon monoceros; assembly: GCF_005190385.1. Lineage (NCBI taxonomy): Eukaryota > Metazoa > Chordata > Mammalia > Artiodactyla > Monodontidae > Monodon > Monodon monoceros. Next base: position 140,046,986 of record NW_021703768.1, on the reverse strand, counting down.
TGGAAGAGTCAGGCTCCCTGACTTCAGACTATACTACAAAGCTACAGTAATCAAGACCATATGGTACTGGCACAAAAACAGAAATACAGATCAATGGTACAGGATAGAAAGCCCAGAGATAAGCCCATGCACATATGGTCACCTAATCTATGACAAAGGAGGCAAGAATATACAGTGGAAAAAAGACACCTTCTTCCATAAGTGGTGCTGGGAAAATGACAGCTACATGTAAAAGAATGAAATTAGAACACTACCTAACACCATACACAAAACTAAACTCAAAATGGATTAAAGACCTAAATGTTAATGCCAGGCTCTATAAAACTCTTACAGGAAAACATAGGAAGAACACTCTTTGACATAAATCACAGCAAGATCTTTTTTTACCCGTAATGAAAATAAAAACAAAAATAAGCAAATGGGATCTAATTAAGCTTAAAAGTTTTTGCACAGCAAAGGAAACCATAAACAAGTCAAAAAAATAACCCTCAGAATGGGAGAAAATAAACCCTTTGTCAGTTGCAAATGAAGCAACTGACAAAGGGTTAATCTCCAAAATATACAAACAGCTCAGGCAGCTCAATATAAAAAAAAAAAAAAAAAAAAAAAAAAAAATGGGCAGAGGCCTAAATAGACATTTCTCCGAAGAAGACATACAGATGGCCAAGAGGCACATGAAAAGATGCTCAACATCACTAATTATTAGAGAAATGCAAATCAAAACTACAATGAGGTATCACCTCACACTGGTCAGAATGGCCATCATTAAAAAATCTATAAGCAATCAATGCTGAAATGAGAAAAAGGAGAAAATGGAGAAAAGGGAACCCTCTTGCACTGTTGGTGGGGATGTAAATAGATACAGCCACTATGGAGAAAAGTATGGAAGTTCCTTAAGAAACTAAAAGTAGAGCTACCATGTGACTCAGCAATCCCACTACTGGGCATATATCCCGAGAAAACCATAATTCAGAAAGACACATGTACCCCAATGTTCAATGCAGCACTATTTACGATAGCCAGGACATGGAAGCAACCTAAATGTTCATCGACAGAGGAATGGATAAAGAAGATGTGGTATACCTATACAATGGAATATTACTCAGCCATTAAAAACGAACGAAATTGGGTCATTTGTAGAGATGTGGATGGACCCAGAGTCTGTCATACAGAGTGAAGTAAGTTCGAAAGAGAAAAACAAACATCATGTATTAAGACATATATGTGGAATCTAGAAAAATGGTACAGATGAACTTATTTGCAGGGCAGGAATAGAGACGTAGACATAGAGAACAGAAGGGTGGACACAGTGGGGGGAAAAGGAGAGTGGGATGAACTGGAAGATTAGGATGGACATATATACACTACCATGTATAAAACAGGTAGCTAGTGGGAACCTGCTGTATAACACAGGGAGCTCAGCTCAATGCTCTGTGACGACCTAGAGGGGTGGGATGGGGGTGGGTGGGAGATCAAAGAGGGAGGGGATATATGTATACATATACCTGATTCACTTTGCTGTACAGCAGAAGCTAACAAAACATTGTAAAGCAATTATACTCCAACTAAGAAAAAAGAACAAAAAAGAGGTTGCCCTATCAATCACCAAGTTCTGGAATGTCTTTATAGAAACAGTGTTAATATGAACCGAGTGTTTACTACAGCTATCTAGGGTATAAATACTGACTTGGTAGCTACTAGTAATAGATGGTAATTAAAATCATGGAGTGACTGAGACTCAGGGAAAGTAGAGGTAGCAGGCAGAAGTCTAGGACAAAATTCAGGTATTCATAAGTCAATAAAAAAGAAGAAAAAATAATAAAATCAGAAAAATACATGAATAATAAAAACTATATTAAAGGTGATTGGATTATTGCACAAATTATTGTTTCATTGCTGTAAGAGTGGCACAAAGAAACAAAAAGCGAAGAAAATGAGTCTCCAAAATTAAAAACAACGTAAACAGGAATTTGAGAAAAGGGAGAGCAAAATGTTGAGCAGAAACTAAACAGCAATTGTTATTTTTATATAGGAAGTCATTTCAGAATTTTATAACCGTAAAAGATAAAACAGAGAATATCTTCATGGAAGCATGAGAACTACACTGAGAAAAGTGGAGCCTGAATTTAAGAGTGATGCAGTATCTAAAAGGCTGATATTGTAGGGTTGACCACATCAGGTATATTTTGCCATTAATTCCAGTATACCTTCTAATATCTTTATTGGACTTAATAGGCAAATACTTCAAATATGCTTGCTATATAAAATTTAAATATATTCCTCCCTAATCACTGAGATTTGAAACAGATGTTCTGCTAAAACCACAATTTTAAGACTTTTAACAACTGCAGGCAACATATAATTTTATTTGATCTTAAAAATCCATGTATTTCTTTTGGCAACAGGGCCTTTTTATTGTAAGTGTTGCTAACAAGCAGTGAAACTTTCTCAATTAGTTTAGAAAGTAATTTAATCACCACCATCCCATCCATGGCACAGTCTTAGTGATCAAATAAGCACTGGTCACGAAAGTCAATTAATCCCACTTCTGAAAGCTCTTTTAGCAGGTACATTAGAGATGCATTAGAGATGGCCACTTGGAGAGACCATGTAGGAGATTCGCATCCAACTGTGCAAAGATAACTCCTGACAGAATGTAAAGCTGAAAGCTGCCTTCACAAATTTAGTTTCTCTGGTTTTTTGTTTGTTGGTCTGGTTTTGTTTGGTTTTTAGTTTGTTCTGTCCAGAGCAGCAGTGCTGAGAAAGCCGCTTCTGTGACTTTTGGTTTCTGCAGAACTGCACACCTGATTGACATGTCTTGATTCTAGTAATTTGCCTTAGTGCATTATGTTGGCACTCATGGAGGTAACCACGACCATAGCTCTGGTTTGTTAGTACATGCAGTTTTTCCAGATTATCCCTACCCCAACAATCTGTTAGGTGTTTCTGAAAGAAGATGCTGAAATAGAAATATTTTCTTTAACCCTTTTTATTGTAAAATATCTTACAAAAGTATATAACAAAATTTTATCACAAATACTTGTGTAGTCATCATCCAGATTAACAAATAGAGCATTGCTAACAACCTAGCAATATAATCCCATACTCCCTCCCAGCTATCCACTCCCAACTTCTAAAAGATAACTGAGTTTCATGGCAATCACTTTATATTTCTTTATATTTTGTACAAATCAAGCTTAAAAGCCTAAAACCAGTTTGTTTTATTTTTTGAAATATGTATAAATGATATCATAGTTTTTTATGTCTGGTGTCATTCAACCAATATTATATTTGTAAGATTTAGCCGTACTGTTCAGTGTATCTATAGGTCTTTCATTTTCATTAATTTATAGTACTCCATTATTTGCACATATGACAATTTCATTTACGCAAATATCCTACATAACGTTGCTATGAATATTCTTGTACATGTCTCTTGTACATATTTTTCTTTGCTACATATCTAGGGGCATAACTAGTGGGAAGTGGAGTATGTAAACATTCACATTTAGGAGAGAGGGCCAAATTGATTTCCCAAGTTACTCTCCCTTCTGCAATGTAAGAGAGCTCCCAGTGTTCTACACCTTTGCCCACACTTGGAGTTGCCAGTCTTTTAAATGTTAATCATTCCAATCTAGAAAAATGGTATAGATGATCTTATTTGCAAAGCAGAAACAGAGACACAAACATAGAGAACAAATGTATGGATCCCAAGGGGGAAGGGGGGTGTGGGAAAAATTGGAAGATTGGGATTGACACATACATACTATCAATACTATGTATAAAATAGGCAACTATTGAGAACATACTGTATAGCACAGGGAACTCTACTTGTTGCACTGTGGTGATCTAAATGGGAAGGAAATCCAAAAAAGAGGGGATATATGCATATGTACAGCTGATTCATTTCGCTGTACAGCAGAAACTAACACAACATTGTAAAGCAACTATACTCCAATAAAAATTAAAAAGTAAATAATTTTTTTTAACCATTCCAATGGATACATAGTGGTCTCTCATCAGGTTTTATTTTCCATTTCCTTGAATGCCAATAAGATTGAGAACTTTTTCAGACTTTTATTTGACACTTGGATATCTTATTGAAGCCTCCTTCCCGTCTTTCTTACAGGTTCCTTTGGGTTTTTTTTCTTATTAATTAGTAGGAGTTCTTTACATATTCTGGACACTAGTCCTTTACCCATTTATGTATTGTAAGTAAATTCTCCCACTCTGTGAACTGCTTCCTTTTCTCTTACAGGCATCTTTTGAAAATAAGTTCTGATATCTAATGTCCAATTTACCAATATTTTCTTTTATGGTTAACATTTTGTGTGTCTTATTTAAGAAATATTGCCCCACTCCATTTTAAAGGTATTCTTCTATATTATCTTTCAGAAGTTTTGTATTTCCCACCTAAATTTATAATCTCCTGGAATTCATTTTCAATATATGGTGTGAGGTAGCCGTCAAGTTGCACTATTTTCCATCAGGATCTACCATCATTTGCTGAAGACACTTTGATTTCCTGTTGCTCTACATTACAACTTACATTTGAATTGTGCCCGTATATGTACAAATCTACTTATTTGCTGTAGTATTTTATGTTCGAATGATTATCTATTCTTGCACAAATGACACGTCTCCTTTACTGCAATGTGATATCAATCTTGATATCGGATGGAACACGTCCTCCCCTTTGCTCATCTTCTTCAAGGCAGAGTATAATGGCTATTAGCATTCTGCATTTTCATATCAATTTTAGTTTCGGCCCATCATGTTCCATAAAACTCCTACTGGGATTGTGATGGGGATTGCTGTGAATCTAAAGGTGAATTTAGGGAAAGTTAGCATCTTTACAATAATGACTGTTTCACTCCATAAACATGATAGACACATGAGTATACTTATATTTCCTTTAAATTCTCTCAGTAATATTTTGTAGTCTCTTCCAGAGCCATACTGCACCTTGCTAGATTTATTATTTGATATGTTTTATGTTATTTTAAACGACATTGTTTAAGAATTTTATTTTCTTTGGAATTGAGTTTTGTGCTTTAACTTGCATCCAGAAACCTTGCTAAAGTAGTTTATTGATTTTAATACTTTATTTGTATTTTTTTGTTTCTATCTATACATTATCATATGTGAATAATGAGGATTCCTTTTAAACTACATTCCTTTTGTTTCTTTTGGTTTACTATGCTGTTAATGTCTCCAATAAAATGTTGAAGACTGGTGACAGCAGCCACCTATGTCTCTATTTTAAGTGGACAACTTTAAAAATTTCAATATCAAGCACTATTTTTGCTACAGCACATTTTTTTGGTGTATTCATTTATTAGACTGAGAATATTCCTTTTATTCTTGGTTTTCTAACATTTTTAAAAATAATGACTAAATATTAAATGTTATCAACTCTCTTTTGCAACATTTTTGAGATGATGTTATAATTTTTATTTTCCTGTTAGTATGTTTCATTAATAGATTTTCCAATATTAAACTAACCTCACATAAGACCAAATAAGACCTAACTGGTTGTGATGCATTAACCTTTTTTATAATTTCCTGAATTAAGTTTGATAATATTTCTATTAGAATTTGGAATTCTATATTCATACTTAAGATAGGCATAAAAATGTCCTTTCTGGAAGTAGTCCATCCTTATAACATGAATTGGGAAGCATTTGTGCTGTGGCTTTTTTTTTTCCCCTAGAGGTTTTTGAGCAAAATTGAATTATTTATTGCTTAAATATTTGGAAGTGTTCACCAAATGAAAGCATCTACACCTAGATTTTTGTTTTGCATTGCTTTGTAATGTTTTCCTTAAATTTGAAAAAAAATTTTTTTGTAGAAAGGCTTTTAACTAGTGATTAAATTTAGGTAGTATTCATAAGATTGCTCAAATTTCTATTTCTCCTGTGTCTGCTATATTGTTATATTATTGATTTCAAGATTATTCATTACATCCTCAACTTTTTAATGTTTCTGAGAATTTTTCTATTAAAATTTTATTTCTTTAAATTAATTTATTTTATTTTATTTATTTTTGGCTGCACTGGGTCTTCGTTGCTGCACGCGGGCTTTATCTAGTTGCGGCGAGTGGGGGCTACTCTTCACTGCCGTGCACAGGCCTCTCATTGCGGTGGCCTCTGTTGTTGTGGAGCACAGGCTCTAGGCACGCGGGCTCAGTAGTTGTGGTTTGCAGGCTCTAGAGCGTGGGCTCAGTAGTTGCGGTGCACGGGCTTAGTTGCTCCGCGGCATGTGGGATCTTCTGGGATCAGGGCTCAAACCTGTGTCCCCTGCCCTGGTAGGCGGATTCTTAACCACTGCACCACCAGGGAAGCCCTAAAATTTTATTTTTTAAAGCAGTTTAGGTTCACAGTAAAGTTGAGAAGATACAGAGATTTCTCACATACTCTCTGCCCTCACACATGCATAGCCTCTCCCTTTATCAACATCCCACACCAGTGTGGTACATTTGTTACAACACATCATAATCCCCCAAAGTCCACAGCTTACATTAGGGTTCACTCTTGGTGTTCTATATTATATGGGTTTGGACAATGTATAATAATTGTATCCATCATTATAGGATCATAGAGACTATTTACACTGCCCTAAAAATTCTCAGTCCTCCACCACTCTGCCCTTCACCTACTCTCCTAATCTCTGGCAACCACAGACTTTTTACTCTCTCCACAGTTTTGTCTTTTCCAGAATGTTAGTTGGAATCTCTAAGCATAATATTCTTGAAATTGGTCTTTTTCTCTTTCTATCTCTGTCTCTCTCTTTCCCTTAACACACCAGGGTTTGTCAGTTTTACTGATCTTTTGATTGTTCTTTATTCTTTATATTTTATTAACTCTATTTTTGTCTTATTTTAATTCTCCTATTTTTAGAAAACATACAAATTACTGCTATATAAATTCTTAATAAGGATGCTTGGTTCACTGATACCGTCTACCTTCTTTTCAAATATATGCAGTGAAAGCCAAAAATTCTCTCTAAGTGAAGATTTTTCTGCCTCCCACAAGTTTTGACATGTTATTTTTATTATCATTGAGGTTAAAACCTGTTCTAGTCTATATTATGATTTTCCCTTTGATGTTTGAGTTATTTAAAAGTATTTTCCTTAGTTGCCAAACACACTGGGGCTTTCTATTTAACTTTATAACTTATTTTTATATAAAATAATTTGTGGCTAAGGCATTTTTTTTTTATGATTTCCATTTCTTGGCCTTAAGACTTGCTTAATGACCCAGTTTTTTTTTTACAATTTTTGTAAATGTGTGTGCTGAAAGGAATGTTTGTTTCTGCATTTGTTGGGTGTAACGTTCTATACATTATATCCACTATGTTAAGTTTGCTGTTTTTCAAATATTTTATAGCTTGATTGATTTTTGATCTGCTTTTTCTATCAGTTACTGTAGGAGTATAATAAAATTTCCCACTATCTTTGTGGACTTGCTTTTTCTGCTATAGTTCTGAAAATTTTCCTTTTTATATCTTCTTGAATACTAAATAATGTATACAATTTTAGACATATTATAACTCCTTGGTGAATTAAAATTATTATGGAGTGCCTATCTTTATTCTTTTTACCTTTAATTATAGTATTCCTACCATTAATATAACTCTTAGAATTTTTTTAAAGTATCTGTATGAACTACCTTTTTTTCCCTCTTCTTTTGATATATCTGTCATTTTTTAACAACTTTATTGAGAAATAGTTTAAATATACAACTCATCAATTCAAATTGTATGTCTTTATATTTTTGATACATTACTCTAGACTTTATTTTATGTAATCTGAAAATCTTTGTTTTAATTGAAACATTTAATCCATATATATACATATATATTCATATATTTGACTTTAAATATACTACGCTTTTCAATATTCTCTATGCCATTTGTTCTGTTTTCTTATTTTCCTTCTCTCAACTTTTTTGCTTGAATGTTTTTATTATTCAATTTCACCCTCTTTTTGTTCTAAAATTATAAACTCTTTTAACTCAATGTGCCTAACCCATATTATTTTAAGTTGTGCTAAACCCCATAAGATATCATTATTTTTGTTTAATGAAGTCAAATTCATCTAGATATTCCTAAATATTTCCCCCTTCCTGGTATTCTTATTTCCTTATAATTTCCTGCTGTCATTGAAGACAAGTTTCCTTCTCCTGAAGAACCCCTTTAGTGTTTCTTTTCCTGTGCATCTTCCTATAATAAATTCTCTCATTTCTTGTTTTTCTGAAAACATCTTTAATTTGACTATGTTTTTGAATTACAGTTTGCTGAGTATAAAATTATGTTAATATCTGTATTCTTTCATCATTTAAAGATGCCATTCCACTGTATTCTGGTTTCCATCATTTCTACTGAAAACCCAATTGTTAATCTTATTGTTCTTTGAAACATAACATGTCTTTAATCTCTGGTTGCTTTTAACTCTGGCTCTTTATATTTTTATCTCAGCAGTTTTTAAATACAGAACTGAGTTTCAATTTATTTTTATCATGATTGGGTTTTGTAGTGCTCTCGATTCTGTGACTTGATAACTTGATGCCTTTTTCCAGTTTCATTCAGTTCTTAGCCATCTTCTCTTCAGATACTGCTTCTGCCCCACTTCCTATCTAATTTTCCTTGGATTAAAATTTCAGAAAGTTAGGCCTGCTTTCTGTGTGATACATGTCACATTCCATTATTCTGTAATTTTCATTTTTTACTTCTCTGTCCTTTATTCTGAATATTTACCTCTAAGCTATCCTCTTTTGATTACTTCTCTTTTCAACTGTGTCTAGTATGGGTTAAACTCATCAACTGGTTTCTTAATTTCAATTTACTGAAATCCAGTATTTCCATTTGGTATTTTAAATTTCCCAGTCTTCTGTAAATACTCAATATTTGCTTTAACTTTTGACAGAGTGAGATCATTATTTCAAAATCTGTGTCTAATAACTTTACCATTTGGAACTTAGTGGGTATGTTTCTATCTTCTACTGCTTTTATTGCTTTTCTTCATGATGTGTTCTCTATTCCTGTTCTTGATGATTTTTCCACTGGGTGCCAGTTTTTTTTCTTTTTTTAATGCTTATAGATCATTTGACTTTTTAGATGATAATATCTTACTCCAGAGAGTATTAATATTTCCTCTGCCAGGTCTCTAGAGAGACTAACAATAAGATTACCTCAACCCAATTCCAGGTATGAGAGAATAAAAAAAACTGAGCTGCTATCCCTGCAGGGTACTACTACATTCAGTTTTTCCATATCCCTATGAGGCCACCCTGGACACCTATCCCTTTCCTCTGAACCCAAAGAAGCTGTCAAAAGAATTGCTCAACCCTTTATCAACCCATTCAGGAACTGAGAAACACCCATAGGGGAAAACACATTCTGCCTATAAATTTCCCCTTGATAGTTCCCTATTAATTCTGGTGCTGTCTATAACATTTCTCCATTTTCTGTTATCTAGTTGTCCTCCGCAGAAAAGCTTGATCTGAATTACCTACTCTACCTTTACTAGAAGCTCCACTGCACTGTTTTTTTTTCTTCTAGATTATGACACTCACATGGTTCCAAACAGAACCGTAAGAGAGGCAATAAGAAAATGCAGGTGTTGGGCTTCCCTGGTGGCGCAGTGGTTGAGAGTCTGCCTGCCAATGCAGGGGACACGGTTTTGTGCCCCGGTCTGGGAAGATCCCACATGCCGCGGAGCAGCTGGGCCCGTGAGCCATGGCCGCTGAGCCTGTGCGTCCGGAGCCTGTGCTCTGCAACGGGAGAGGCCACAACAGTGAGAGGCCCGCGTACCGCAAAAAAAAAAAAAAAAAAAAAGAAAATGCAGGTGTTAAAAAAAACTGCAAAGAATGTTGCTGTGGAAAAAGAAAACTTTTCAGTTGAGACTATTATCCTCATTTGAATCAAACTACTCTTTTCTCAGGCAAAATATCCAAATATCAAAAATTGGAATATAAATAAGATTTCTGGTGAACTCCAAAGTTTTCATATTTTCTCTTACTAAATTTTATATTAAAAATGAGTTTATTATAACAAAAATATCAAAACTGCATTATAAAAATATTTATCAAAATTTTGAATTATAATAAAAATGTAAAAACAACTAACTTTAAATACATTTACATAGAATATATTTATACATTTTTCATATTAAACTATCCTCAAATGATTTGTATTATAATATTTGAGAGTTTTAATTTTATACTTGTGTTTTGAGACCAAAAGAGAAGTACATATATGGAGGATCTAAACTGGGAATTAAAAAAAAAAAAAATCCAGTGATCTTGAAAAGCAGTAGGTGCTATGCAGAGTAGCAGGAAATTGGGAGGCAAAAATAAGTGGAGGAAGAGACAGAGAAGGGTTCAGGAGTCAAAAATATGATCTTTACAAAAACATAGGGCCACAAAAGAAAAAAAGTGTTTAAAAATATTCAAAGTTAATATAGCATTTCCACTCTCTGCTGTGTATTATCCAACACCTCCAAGTAGTTCTCCAATTTACAGTGAACCTTGAGTGGGTGGGCCACAAATTTAGCTCAATTCTGACTCTATCTACCTGAAGATATGTCAGATCCCACAAGTGAAGCCTCAGTCCTACAAGACTGCCCCCAGTTCAGATGCCAATCACAAGCTCAGATTGTTACCTGTGCTTCTGACAAGCTATGCTAACTCTTTTTTTTTTTTTTTCCTGCGGTATGCGGGCCTCTCACTGTTGTGGCCTCTCCCTTTGCGGAGCACAGGCTCCGGACGCGTTGGCTCAGCGGCCATGGCTCACAGGCCCAGCCGCTCCACGGCATGTGGGATCTTCCCGAGCCGGGGCATGAACCCGTGTCCCCAGCATTGGCAGGCGGACTCTCAACCACTGCGCCACCAGGGAAGCCCTCTGACAAGCTATGAATTGAAGGTTCCTATTAGCTCCTCATGGGCTCTATTATTTCTCTAAAGCAGCTCCCAGAACTCAGGAAACCAGTTTACTAAACAAATTACTGCCTCATTACAAAGGACATTAAAGGATATAAATGAGCAGGCAAATTAAAAGAGGCATACACCTCGTTTTACTGCCCTCTCCTTTACTGCACTTCACAGATATTGCAGTTTTTACAAATTAAAGTGTTGTGGCCACCCTGCATTGAGTAAGTCTATGGAGCCATTTTTCCAACAGCATTTGTTTTCTTCATATCTTTGTGTCACATTTTGTTAATTCTCACAATATTTCACACTTTTTCACTATTATTATATTTGTTATGGTGATCTGTGATCAGTGATCTTTTATGTTTCTTTTGTTATTGTTTTGAGGTGCCACAAACCATGCCCACGTAAGACCATGAACTTAATAACGTGTGTGTTCTGATGACTGCTCTATCAACCGACTGCCATCCTCTCCTTGGGCCTCCCTAATCCCTGAGACACAACAATATCAAAATTAGGACATTTAATAACTCTGCAGTGGCCTGCAAGTGTTCACGTGAAAGGAAGAGTCGCATGTCTCTCACTTCAAATCAAAAGCTAGAAATGATTAAGCTTACTGAGTAAGGCCTATCGAACGTTGAGATAAGCCAATGCTAGGCCTGCTGCACCAAACACTTAGCCAAGATGTGAATACAAGAGACAAGTTCCTGAAGGAATTAACAGTGCTACTCCAGTGAACACATGAATGATAAGAAAGAAAAACGGCCTTATTGCTGACAACGAGAAAGTTTTAGTGGTCTGGATAGATCTAACCAGCCACGACATTCCCTTAAGACAAAGCCTGATCCAGAGAAAGGCCCTCTCTTCAGTTCCATGAAAGCTGAGAAAGGTAAGGAAGCTGCAGAAGAGAAGTCTGAAGCTAGCAGAGGCTGGTTCATGAGGTTTAAGGAAAGAAGCCATTTCCCTAACATAAAAGCGCAAGATAAAGCCTCAAGTGCTGATATAAAAGCTGCATCAAGTTATCCAGAAGATCTAGGTAAGAAAATTCATGAAGGTGGCTACACCAGACAACAGATTTTCAATGTAGGCAAAACAGCCTAATATTGGAGGAAGATGCCATCTGGGACTTACATAGCTAGAGAGGAGAAGTCAACACCTGGCTTCAAAACATCAAAGAACAGGCTCTCTTGTTAGGTGCTAATGCAGCTGGTGAACTTAAGTTGAAGCCAATGCTCATTGACCATTCTGAAAATCCTAGCACCCTTAAGAATTATGTTAAATTTACTCTGCCTGTGCTCTATAAATGGAACAACAAAGCCTGGATGACTGCACATCTGTTGATAACATGTGGTTTACTGAGTATTTTAAGCCCACTCTTGAGACCTATTGTCAGAAAAAAAAGTTCCTTTCAAAATATTACTGCTCACTGACAATACACCTGGTCACCCAAGAGCTTTGATGGAGATGTACAATGAGATTAATGTTGTTTTCATGCCTGGTAATACAACATACATTCTGCAGCCCATGGATCAAGAGTAATTTTGACTTTCAAGTCTTATTATGAAAGAAATACATTTCATAAGGCTATAGCTGCCACAGATAATGATTTCTCTGATGGATCTGGGCAAATTCAATTAAAAATCTTCTGGAAAGGATTCACCATTCTTGATGCCAAATAACATTTTTGATTCATGAGAAGAGGTCAAAATATCAACATTAACAGAAGTTTGGAAGAAGCTGATTCCAACCCTCACAGACATCTTGGAGTGGCTAAAAACTTCAGGGGTGGAAGTAATTGCAGATGTGGTGAAAACAGCAAGAGAACCAGAATTAGAAATGGAGTCTAAAGATATGACTGAATTGCTGCAATCTGATGATGAAACTTTAATGGATAAGGAGTTGCTCCTTATGGATGAGCAAAGAAAGTGATTTCTTGAAATAGAATCTATTCCTGATATTATGCTGTTAAGACTATTGAAATGACAAAGGATTTATAATATTACACTAACTTAATTGATAAGGCAACAGCAGTTTGAGAGGACTGACTCAATTTTTTTAAGAAGTTCTACTGTGGATAAAATGCTATCAAATAGCATTGCATGCGACAGAGAAATTATTTATGAAGGAAGAGTCAATAGATACAGCAAACTTCATTTTTGTCTTATTTTAAGAAACTGTCACAGCTACCCCAACCTTCATCAATCACCACCTTCATCAGTCAATCCATCAACAATAAGGGAAGACCCTCCATCAGCAAAAAGATCACTTTTCACTGAAGGCTCAGATGATGGTTAGCATTTTTTAACAATAAAGTTTTTTTAACTAAGGCATATACATTGTTTTCTTTAGAAATAATGTTATTGCACACTTAGTAGACTATAGTACAGGGTAAATGTAATTTTAAATGTACTGAGAAACCAAAAAATTTGTGTGACTCACTCTATTGTGAGATTCACTTTATTGCAGTGGTCTGGAACCAAACTTGCAACATCTCAGAGATATGCCTGTACATAGTGCAAGGTCTGGAAGGGTCCTGAATACTAGAGCTTCTGTCCCAGCCCATGGATGCATTCTGGTTCAGTAATTAGAGTTCTGGAAGCTCATCAAACCCTGTCCTTTTGAGTTTTTATGGAGTCTTCATTACAGGGGCATGGCTGATTAAATCACTGGCCATTGGTGATTGACCTCAACCTCCAGGCCCTCTTCCCTCCCTGGATTGGTTCCCCTGGCAACCAGTCCCTCCTTAGGGGCTTTCTAAAAGTTACCTCATTAACATAACCTCAGACTTGGTTAAAAGGGACTTGTTATGAATAATAAAATGTACTCTTTTCACCCTTATTGCTCTTTATTATTTATGAAATTCCAAGGGTTTTAGGAACTTAGCAATAGAAAGGGACTAAAACCAAATATATATTTATTATAAATCATAATGTCAAAAAAAATCATAATGTCACATACACAAAAACAAAAAGTTTGTGAAAACTAGAAGATGACATTAAAAAATAATTTAAAAAGCAAACTCATCTAGTGTTTGTCTTCTTATCTCATAGACAACTCATTCACTCTAAATATCTGATTTAATTTTATTAATGATTATGTATGTAGACTTTGATCTATCAAGAAAGGATTTATGCCATCTGTTTATTTCCAAGTATTAGAAATTTCAATGACAGCATAGGTCTGTGAGGGTACTTGAAGTTTATGAATTCTATAAATATAAGCAGATTAAAGGCAAGTAACTGTCACAAATCATAGGAACAATTTTTAAGGAAAAGTATATTACACTGTTTCTTTTCAACTATTTATTTTTTGCATGCAATGTTCTGTCCTTTTCGTTCACTCAGTAAAGCCAATAGTAACCCAGTGAGAGACCAGGAACAAGCTCTCTTAGAACTACCTTAAGTTCCTACTGAAAATGAAGATCCCATGGAAAGCCTATCCTATGCCTATTAATAGCATACAACCAAGAATTCCCCTTATAACATGCTCTCCAGGTGATTGTTTACACACTGAGGTTTTCAAATTGCTATAGTAAAGCCTAGGGACCCTCTCCCTCACCAATATAATCTACTAATGAATTCTAAATTGAAGAATGCTGATGATTACTATCTGAAGCCCATGCAACAAAAAGCAAGACATCCAAAAAATACTCTGCTTTAGATATTAGCCACATTCTTGGGGTTGTGATCGGCAGAGCATGAAGAACACAGAAATGAAGCCTTTTGTTTACTTCTAAAATTGACTCAGTTCTTGCCTTCTGAGGTTGAAAGAGGAAATTCTTTAACAGATGGACAGAAATACAGACTAGATAGATATACTCCTTTCACACTGTTCAACTATTTGAATGGAACGTCTCTCTTTTCTAAAAAGGGACATCACTTGACATTTATCACTATATGAGGTAGAATTCTAGACTACTGCATATTTACTTAATTTAAATAACCCTCTGAGTAATACTCAGCAAATAATGCATTCACTTATTGGGACAACTTTGATTTATTTTGTTTACAAAGCAAAAATTTATACTATTAAAGCAATTCTTTTGAATGGCGCCACCTGTAATCAAGCCTCCTGTGTAGTTTATGATTCTCCTATTGCTCAATATTCTTATCATTCAAAGATAAGAATATTGAATGATATTCAATATAGAGAGTACCCACATCATTCATAGGCAAAAGTACATGAGGCCCAAAAAAGAACTGAGTAACCAGAGATGACAAATGTAAAGCATAATCCCAAAGACAAAGTATTAACACAAAATATTTGGATAACATTTTAGCTAACATCTGAAGTATAATATTGATGTCGTGGCTCAACCTACTCAACCTACTTATTTTTGGTATAGTATACCAAGTAGTATACACAATACTTTAGTGCTTGGAATTGGAAGTGAAACAAACATGAGCTGAACTCTGGCTTTGAGAAATGATTTGGGCACGTGGCTTATTTTCTGAGGAAACCATACAGCTCTCAGCTAAAGCATGGGCTAAAACAGTATCTACTTCCCAGTAGGTATTGAGGCCCAGCAGAGTATTCATTACATAAAGGCAAGAACTTTGCTGTCTTTTTCATTGCCATATTGTAAACACCTACGACAACATCTAGAAAATGGCAGGCAGTCAACAATTTCTTTTTTTTTTTTTTTTTTGCGGTACGCGGGCCTCTCACTGCTGTGGCCTCTCCCGTTGCGGAGCACAGGCTCCGGACGCACAGGCTCAGCAGCCATGGCTCATGGGCCCAGCCACTCTGCGGCATGTGGGATCTTCCCGGACCAGGGCACAAACCCGTGTCCCCTGCATCGGCAGGCGGACTCTCAACCACTGCGCCACCAGGGAAGCCCAACAAGTAATTATTTAATGAATGAAATAATTCAATATGCAAGAAGCTTAGCATACTGTATAGCAATATCAGTAAGAACTAGATGTCATAGTTACTATTATTGTTATTGCTATGGGTTTCAAGATCCTTATAATCATATATTGACCATTTAATAAAACCATTTGTGTGCTTATTCTCTACACATTTCTAACATGTTCCAAATATTTAACTTAATAATAAAACCTGGCTGAAAAACATTTAGGCTGATGTAGAGAAATGATACAGGAGTTAATCTTTTTCAACTCACATCTCTCTAGAGGTAATTACAATTTACTTTGCAAGACAGCCCAGTATAATCTGAGGTTGAGAAGTTTCTTAAACTACTTGGATATTTCTAAGTTATAAAAAAAAAATTAAGGATATGCTTTACATGCATATTATTGCCATGGGAATAAATGTTAAAAGGAAAACAGAAAATTTTCAGATGTATAGGTTCACTGGAGTTGCTTCAAAGCAGAATGCACACATCTTTTTTAAAATGAAAAACTATAATGATA
The DNA here is from genome assembly GCF_005190385.1 of Monodon monoceros. NCBI lineage: Eukaryota > Metazoa > Chordata > Mammalia > Artiodactyla > Monodontidae > Monodon > Monodon monoceros. Next base: position 140,030,683 of record NW_021703768.1, on the reverse strand, counting down.
CCATCATTCAAACTGGCCTTGAAAAGCATTTTTTGAGTCACTAGCCAGCACAAATTCTGCCTCGGCTCTAAGATTTACATTTCCTCTATGCACATTTTATATGTCTGATATTACAATACTAAACAGTGCAAAACTTATTTATTAGTATACACAGTAAAAAAATCTATGATAAAAAAAAAGCTCAGGAAGAACACATATGTGTGTTGCACACAAGAACCTTACAGCTTTAGAGAACTGAGAGATAAAGACAGATACATATGAATCTAGTACTGTGGTTAGGAGGTTTACACAGGAGTCATATATTTTGAACTCAAATCTTGAGACTATCTCTTATTAGCTGTGTGATTTTTGCACAATTTCAACTCTTCAAGCCTCATTTTCTCTATTAAATAGATATTCAAATGAATGAATGAAATGAAATAATGCAAATTGCTTAGTGTATTTCCAAGCATAAAATAAGAACTTGATAAAAGCCAGTTTTTACTTTTCATACAAATTCAAGACAATTTACAACTGTACATACATACTCATGATATGGAACTGTTATTAACTGCAAGATTATCAAGGAATGAATCTAGCTCATAAAGTCTTCTTATATACACTATTAGGAAATACAAGTATCTTCTAGCGATACATAAACTTACCAATTCCTATAAAAATTCCCAGAAAAGGCAAGTAAAATAGAAAAGGCAAAAGAAAAAGGTATACTATATGTTTCCTATGAGAACTCAGCAACTTTTGTAAGCCTTTTGTACCACCAATAATGCTTACTGTATCATGATAAATAACAAAAATTTATTTCCCAGAAAGACATTTAAGTATGAGATATTAATTAAATGTTATTTTAGGTGTTGTTTGACTTAGTTTTTTTGCAATCACCTCGGATTATACAGAATGAAATATACTAAGACTTTAAGATTTAGATAAGCTAGTTCAAATTATGGGCTGGTTTATTTTTTCTTTCAAATGCCACTTTAAAAGCCATTCACATGTTCAACTTATTTCTTCTAAAAAATATTCAAGCCATTTTTAATTAAGCTATACTGCTTTTCGTATGTCAGGCCAATTCCCTTCCGTCTTATGTGAATGGTCACTGGCTGTTTAATAACAGCATTAGCAATGAATGTGGACAGCTTTATTTCTTGGTCTATAATCATTATTAAAGTATTTACTACTAAGTATAAAGAACAGGTTTCTAATAACATCATTCGCCAGTCTAAACTACACAACACTCTTCAATTTGTCATTATCACCTACTTAAATAGCTCCCATTTCTGCATAAATTAACATTTACTCATGCTAAAATTGAAATATTTACCATGGATATTATCATAGAGAACTTTTTACCTCATTTTACTTTTTCTGCCTAGCCTTTACTCCACTTCTCTTGACAAGATAGATAAAACACATATGGTTTCTGCTACAGAAGTCTGAGTAAGGAAGACTCTAAAAGAGGCTTCAGGTTTCTGGATAGGAAATCTTTATCACAAGTCACTTAAATACATGGGCAAAATTTCATTCAAATCATAGTCCTTCTCCAATACACTTCCCAGTCACGTTAGTACACAATTTGAACTCTACCAATGGAAAATATGCCAGAGCAAGCCAGATCTTATCACCACTCCCTGACCTTGTGCCAACACCTTCATCCATACATAGTTCTCTACTGTCAAGTAGGAATATACCTCTAAGATCCTGGTGGTTTTTATTCAACTTTTTCAAATGACTTTATATTTTATAAAGTTAAAGAGCAGACACATTTTTCCTTTGTGTCACTCAATTTATCTGCCTCCTCTCTTTTTAGAACTTAATTTTTTATAATAGACTTTACTTATTTATTTTTATCTTTCATTCACCAAAAATATTCCATGTGTTTATGGGACTGGAGAAAGAGTGCAGTGTGGTGAAGCACTCAAGCTTCAGCATCAGATAGACGCAAGTTCAACCACAAGTTCTGCTTGATGTAACTGTTTCACCTTAGTCATTTCACGTAACGTCTCTAAATCTCAGTTTTCTCTTCTGTAAATTATTACAAATATAAGGCAAAATTTAGCCATGTTATATATTTGTGTTACAGGTCTCATAAAGGGTTATCAAGAGAAATAAATGAAATAACGGGTACAAAGCACTAGAAAACTATATGGCAAAGAATGAGCTTTTAATAAATGTTATTGCCACTATTATTGATAGTGCTGCTGCTGCTACTACTGTTATTTCTACTGCTTTAAATGCGTCAGTGAATCAAAAGACAATTCTTGTGTACGTAAGATTAACAACAATCTAACCTAATATGGTGTGTCCCCCAACACTGTAATCAAGTTTTTCTCCTCTGTGCCTCTCACAATAGCATTCTCACTTTTGTACCCTCTCTTTCCTCATGCTGTTTCTCAACTTGCAATGTTTTCTTACCACTTTTTGTTAATGAATTTTAGGAAAAGAAAGGGAATGAACAGAGGATTCCATGGAGGACACTACCTTTGGTAAAACAATATGGATTCATAAGTGATTCATATGGGATAGAGTAGAACATAACTTAAAGAGATGGTAACAGAGATTAAAGATACTGCAGAAACCAATATATAAAATAAAGGTGTTTGAGGGGTTAGACTAAGTTCATGGCAATCAAAGTGGAAAAATAAAGAATCTAAGAGCCATTGCTAGTAAAGAATTAATAAAATTAGAGACTGATTATATATATTTAGTTCATTAAAATATGAATATGCTTTAAAATAAGCAATATAAGCATGAAGTACATAAGGGTTAGCAAAGATAATGGTCAACTAAGAAACATCTCTGTCTTCTATGTATGCTGGTTTTAAAACCTGGGTAATGTGTGTGTGTGGGGGGGGGGGTGTGTTGATGATGTAGAAAAAGGAATATGCCAAATGTATACATTTGTACCTTGAATTAAAGATGCTTCAGAAGAGCTAAGGGAATAGAACCTGTGCTGCTGGTGAATCCATATAGTTTCCAACAACAATTTATTAGGTACTTGTTATGTGCCAGGCACTGGTAAAGATTGCCTATACAACAGTAAACAAGATAAAACATGTGACTGCCTTCATTGTCATATACTCTGCAAGGGGAGGCAACTGGGGAAGACAATAAACAAATAATATAAACTTAGGTATGAGTATTTATTATATATGGATATTATTTTAGATTGAATTTGATAGCAGAGAATTGGGTCTGTGTATGTCTATTGCAAATGTGCTATATATCACCATGTGTAAATAGACTTTTAATAGATGTTTATAGTACATTACCAGTGGTTATCAAATTTAATCTGAAACTCAGACTGCACAACTTCACACAACTACTGCACTACATGCAAGAACATTAAAATAATATTATTACTGTTGTTATTATTGAAAGTAGTAGTGATAGCAGCAACAACACTTTAAGTGTACTTTTAGGTCTAAGGAATAAGAGGTAACCTGCACTCATTATTAAGCGCCATATATTTATTGCCTTATTTAACCTTTAAAATGGCCCTATAAGGGACTTCCCTAGTGGTCCAGTGGGTAGGACTTCGTGCTTCCAATGCAGGGGGCCCGGGTTCAGTCCTGGTCAGGGAACTATATCCCATATGGATGCCACAGCTAAGAGTCCGCATACCGTAACTAAAGATCCCGTGTGCCACAACTAAGAACCAGTGCAGCCAAAATAAAAATAAATATTTTTTAAAAATACCCCTATAAGTTTCACAATATTATTCTTCATATACTAGAAAAGAGGAGATTATATTCCATAACCTCTCACTATGGGCAAAATTTCTGAGGTAAATGTCTTGTTTTTCTTATTTTTTCTGAACGAATAATTAATAATGACTATCCGGAGGAAAGAAATTATTAAATGTTTTCAGATTATGACTACATTTCAAACATGTTAGTTTTTATAATACATTTTGACAGCAGATTATTAAATCCATATGAGAAAAGATGGTGTCTTATTCTCTTTAATTCCATTTAATAACTAGTATAATTCCTGACTCTTACAGGTGTTTGAAGTGGTTTTCACTTTGGCTTTCTAGTATCTTCCCTAGTCACCTCTATCCACTTTCCATAATCATACCTCTCTTTCAGAGATTTCCAATCAAGTACAGACTTGGTGGGAGGAAGTTAAATCCCACCAATAGAAAAAACAGCAAAATCAGATCCTCCTTCTCCCCAGTGCATTGAGGCAACAAACTTACATCTCAAGCTCATTCAGACAAACTGCCCCTTGACAAATCTTGAGAAAGTGATATAATCTTGAGAGTGAAAATTTGAGAACACAACATAAGGACATTCACTGTAGCAACAGGCAGCTTCTGGAGGACTCGACTTTCTAGGGAGTGAGATCTACTCTGCTTCTTTCTGTATTTTCTATCAGCCTCTAAGCTAGGCTCCAACTCTAGGCCTGATGATGAGTAAATTAGATTAAATTCAGCTGGACCCATTATGAAACATAATTTTACCCCATAACAAAGGAGACATGAGATTAACTGATAATACTGTCATGGATTCCTGCTTTAAATGGTTACATACTGCATCAACTTTCCATTTATATTTAAGATAAGGAATGTTTTATTGCATAATGACAATCTTCCTCTTAACATTACTTACGGTAAAATTACTATATTTATTTCCGGGTACTGTTGTTGTTTGGTGTTTGATTGCCATACTCCATTTTGAGTTATAGGAACAAATCAGAAAACAAACAAAAATCAGAAAAAAGTATTCTTAAAAATGTAAACCACGGACATCTAAAGCATTGATATTTCCTTTACAAGGGCATCCCTAATGTCACCGTTCTTCTCCAATATACACTTGGCTTGCAAATATCAGAGCAATACAGATAAACTACAATCTAAAAATCAATCTTCTCAAAATCTGTATTTGGCAACATATCAGTATTTTAAGTTGCCTTCTAGCATTTTCCTATTACTGTTTCACAGCTCTTCCAAAGCATATGTTTTACTACTTATGATTACAGTTTGGTTACGTATTAATCCACTGTTTCCATACTGGTTTCAAAATTTTTGCATTTGAGTTCACATTACACAGGTGCTAAGGCCATATGAGAATCAATATCTAATATATTTCCTAATGTAGTTTGCAGCATTTTTATCTTGAAATAAAACAACTTGAAGTGTTCACAGTACCACCTTTAATCAAGTGTAACCATAAACTACAAAGAATTGAAAATGAAATGAGTATAAGACATTTCACACTCCAAGCAGTCAGATGATAATGTTTCCACCCGTTAACATATTAATAACAGTGTTAAAGAGCACAATGTGCCTGAGGTATTACAAGTCTATGCAATTTTACATGTGTCAAGAAATGGTTTGCTTGTTAGCAACTGGTTAGAGTATCAAAGCAGAATGAATTCCATAGGGAAACTGATTGCATAATAAGGAAAAGGGGAAATCTTCATTTCTTGAATCATTTCAAATAACCCGTGAAAAGCACTGGATAATACAGCAAGAAGGACTGGCCTCTGGAGGGTATTAGATGACCTACAGTAATAGATCATTCCCATCCGTAATGTCTGTGATTAATATGTCATAATTTTGAATGGTGTATTCAGGAAAAAGAGAGACACTGAATACTAATACAAAGAGACAAGACAAAGCACAGAGAAGAAGGGGCATCCAATACTACTGACTGAGATAATGGCAGAGCATTATCTCTGACTAGTGGCAGAGCATACAGAGAGACCATCTCTTCATAAGAGACTGGCTACATTATGTTTTTAAGATTATTTTACTTTCTTCTTATGTGTTTTCCTCTGCTTGATAGCTTTAAACGTGCTTTAGCACTAAGATCAAAATGTGAATATAAAAAAAATAAAGTAGGCCAAACAGAACATGATATACCTTACCTACAATTTTTAAAAATAATATTAAAGACTAAATAAAGGCCCAAGCCAAAATAAAAGTGCAAGAATATTCCCATTAAGCTCTCTTATTGTTGGAAATATGAAAACAAATGTTCATGAAATGGGAAAGTTCTACATTAATGTGCAGAACAAATATTCCTTTTTATCTACTTTGCTACATTTAATGACTAAGAAATACTACTTTTAAAAAAAATCAAGATAATTGTGTTCAGTATATTGTCAAACATTTGGATTTCCCATAATCTGCCAGCATATTTGCTTGACTATTTCACACATTTCTTTCTTCAACGAGCTAACCCCAAGAATAATACCAATCCCAAATAGCCTGCAATTAAAATTGCTAATCTATTGGTTGATTACCCATTGGCTATTCATTTGGGGTATTATTTATTTCTAATTAATATAAAAGATGGCATTTAATGGTGAATGAGAAGTGGAGCTACCTATGCATTTTGGGTAATTTTTTTTTTACATTTTATCTTCCAGAATAATATGAAAATTATATAAACTCATGGTAGAAGTAAAATCATGTAATAAGAAGGCAAAAAAGCACATTAAACAGTAAAGAATTGTTATTAAAAATAATCATGGTCTCCCTAAGAACAGAAAGGTGGCCTTAACCAACCACCTATTGTGAAGCAAGACTGAACCTACACTCTTCTGAACCAGTATTCGTCAATCCCAGCAGCCCACTGGGAAAAGCTACACAGTACCCAGATAATCAAGGAAGCTATGAAATAGTCATTATGCTAACCACATGCAGGGAAGGTCCATACAGGGGCATTTTGATTATTTATTTACCATACCAGTTCTCACAATTTAGACTGAGAAGAATTAACAGAAGCATGGTGATAGGATGCTTACTATAGAATAGTGAAAATGTGTAGTTTGTGTTTCCTACTGCATAAAAACAGGAAGTATGTTCTTTAAGCAACTATAAATAGTATGCATCTAAAGCCACCTGTAGAGAAATATATGTATATAGATCTCCATATATACACCTGAGTGATTTATATACATATACATATATGTGTGTATGTGTGTATACATATACTTATATACACGAATGATATATTTATCCTATCCAGGCTAATAAGAACCACACAATACCTGTGTAAATCTAAGAATAATAGAAGCTCAGTGCTCATCAAGAGAGTTGTGCCTAAATTAGTTATTTAAATTATTTGGCCTTCTCAAATGGTGTTCTGTGGGACAGAGTTGAGTAGCACTGCTCAAAGCAAAAACTGTCCCATATGCAAATATGTATGAGAAATTCTGCTTGCATTCTTTCTTTTAAAAAGATACAATCATGTAGGTTACCACATTAAAGGCTCAACTGATTCAACCTAGGTGGGCATGGGACCCTCTTTTTGAAGCATGTCGATCAATATTTTTTCCAACAATGTTTCTTCAAACAAGTGTGAGGAACTCAACCTCATCAATTACAGAGTTGAAGACGCTTTCAGTAAGGGTTAGAAAAATTAGTAATTTTTCATATCTAAGAGAAGGATCAATAGATAATAATTTGAGTAAAACAAAGCATTGAAATATTTTTGGATTTATTTCCTTTAATGACCCTGTTATTCTTTCTAAAAGAATTCCAACATAAAACCCTTTAGTTTATCCTACAAGAAGCTTATACTATATAAACTACCATATCTCATAAAAATGTTGGCAAAATGTGTATATATATATATATAGTTGCTTTATTTTTTACTTTATTATATCACACTGAAAAGTATTATCAAAAGACTGTATAGGACATAAACATATCATTCAAACCATTTGAAACTAAAAAAATAAAATAAAATTCAAATCAATTTGTCTCCTGAGATTTTTCCCCCCAGATAAACAGCCCCTGGCAAAGATAATTTTAAACAATTGCCGTATTTGTAGCTATTGCAAACACATTTGGCTTAAACCAGAGTAATAACCCGTAACTGGTGTCTGCAATTCATTCTCCATACAAAACTGAAATGCATTTTCAATGTCACTCAGATCATAATCATATTCCCTTCCCATTATATAGAAACTATAATTCAAACTTATTACCATGTCACAAAAAGGCCCTTACTAAACTGGTCCTTGTCTACTTATTCAGTATATATCCTATCATTCTTCCCCTTGCTTTTTTAGGATTCAACAACACTGGACTTATAATATGTTCTCATAAATGCTGGGCTTAGTCTTACTTTAGGGGTCTTGCCACCACTGTTCACTCTGCCTGGAAAGTTCATTCTCTAGACCTTGATATAGCCAATTTCTAGTACAGGGTTCAGCTCATGTAATTGTCACATCTGAAAGAGGACTTTATTAACTACAATATCTAAATAAGTATACCTGCAGGCACTGTCACTGCACATAATTTTATCTTATCACAGAGCTCATTACTACCTGAAGTGATCTTATTTCTTTTATTTATTTTTTTCTCTCTCCATCGAAATATAAACTCTGAAAAGAAGCTACTGCTCTGACTTCTTCACAATTTTATCTCCAACGCCTAGAAAATCACCTGAACTATAAAATATACTCAATAAATATTTGGGGAATTAGTGACAATCACCTAGATTAATATATCATAAAGACAAAAATTTGGATTTTTTAATTCCTAGAAGGCATATAATTAGGCAGCAATCTAGAGTAAATTCATTTTTGTTGATATCATATCCCTAAGGTACATAGTTAGCTTGAAAAATATAACTTTACTCTATGCTTAAATTATGTAAGCCTTTCCCTCACAGACATTCATCTAATTTGATGACCATAATAAAAATTCATATTTTCTCTTAGTTTTATTTGCAAGCGTTGTTGTTTTGTCAATTAAATACAATTCAAATAATGAAGCATGCAACTCCTAAGAGCTATTACTTAGAAATCAAAATTTGTGTTCTAGAAATGTATTAGACCAGGTGAATATGTACGAATTATATGTGAATAGAACAGTAGACCTGCTTGATTCATAGGAAAATATTAAGTTGTGTCCATGGTGATCTGGCAAACCCTCACTGCATAGTATTGCCAACAATATATTTTTTACATTAAATACATTTTGCTCTTAATTTAGAATTCCAAAATGACCTCTGCATATCAAATTCTAATTATATAATAGTCCACTCTTAATCTGGAATGTAGCTATTTTGTACCAGTGCCAGCCACTGGAACATTCTGTGTGTTGTGACAGCCTAATTTTCAAGAGAAGGGAGTTGTGGATGGTGATAGGAATAGACAAAAAAGCCATCAACATGATTCTTAAACACGTTAAAATATTAGGTGCCATAAATGAAATCTGTTTTGATTTTCAGAACATTATAAGCAAATTACTATAGAAATCTCTTTTATTTGATGCCTTTCCTATGGTAGCTAACATGTATGATTCAAAATAATTATTACCAAATGACTTCTAAAGGGAGGAAATAATATTTTGTGAGGGAACTTAGATTTTAGAAAACTCCCTATATTATTTTTGTGGGTTATGGCAATGTAATGAATTCCAATAGATCTGTTCACTTCTCCTCAAATAACTAAAGACTGTACTATGCCATAAATGATCCTTTTATGAAACTTTAGCCATCTGTGAGTGGTAATCATAAAACAGTTTGATACTGCCATCCATTATATTTTTGATAAACTATAATAGATCAAGTTAACTAGGTTTGACATTCTCTTCATAAAAAGATGATTTCATCTAAGAATTGGATATTGATCCTTCTTTAAATACAGACAAATGACTTGTGTAGCTACTGTATAGTCATAGTATACAAACTTCGTAAGTTCAGGCAAAACTAAAACTGTACCTGCTGTTTTCCACCAAAGAAAAAAGTAATTTTATTAATGTTACACTAATCTATTTTTATGATGGTTTGGGAGATGAAAACATATTGTAAAGTGGAGTACCAATAAGTGTCACTGTGACCACTGTTTTATAAATTCATTTTTTTTTAATTTAATAGAAATACCCTTTTAGAAAATTAGGTACATTTTACTTTCAATGTATTCATTTTTAAAACCAAAACATAATTTAGTGGTAAACATTAACTTTGAAAGACAATACAGTTTCTTAAAACTTATTAACGAAATCATGCAAATATATATAATTAAGTTTAAATCATATTTCAGTTTCTTTCTCTTCCCCAGATGACACAAATTAAACTCATGCTCTGTTTCCAGAAGGTGCAAACATGTTTGTTCAAAAAAAAAATTCTAACTATGAGGCATAAAATCTCAAATCAAAGTAATAATCTTTGAACATTCCTTATCCCTTTGGTATTTGGTCTAAGAGCAGAAGAGCATATACATACATATATATATATATATATATACTTTTTTTTTAATTAAGAGAAGACAACTTTCAGTAAAATACCTTTTATACTGCTAATATATCAAGCATTCTTTGTGAAATGGAGCTGACTCTGTCCACCTACGTATTACTACCTTTCCAAACTTTCCCAAAGTTCAAGTTATTTTTTAAACTTTATTTTGTAAGATAACACAATAAAAGAAAGTTTATAAAATGCAAATGATTAGCTTAACACATTATTGCTGTAATTTTCACAGCAAAGATGCCTGCAGTCCAGAAGTGCCTTGCCTTCCCTATTCTACGTCTTCCCAACTGTGAAATCTTTTTATTCTGCTTTCAATTTTATTTTCTTACTTCCCCTTTTATAGTTTTACTTGCTGGGTATGCACACTTAAAACATTATTTATCTTTGTTTTGAACTCTATAGTTTTTTAAGATTCATTTCTATGTTGCACGGAGCTGTAATTCATTAATTTTCCCTACAATAGGGTATGCTATGTATATAACATATAATCTTTTGGTCAGAAATTTTGCTAAAGTATTTTATTAATTTTAATAACATGCTTGCAGATTTTCCAACTTCCTAATACACATTCATATCACCCACTTAAATAAAAGGTGGCATATTCTTTTTAGTCCCTTTAAATTTTATGCCTTTTTCTTGCCTGATTGCTCTAAGACTTCCAGAACAAAATTAAACTGCATCGGTGATACTGAGAACCCACCTCTTGAGCCTGTTCTTGAAGGGAAAGTTTTTAATGTTTCTAAGAGTAAACGTTGTGTTGGCCAAAAAGTTCGTTCGGGTAAGCTTGTTAACGTTCTTCTGTATTATCTTATGGAAAAACCTGAACGAACTTTTTGGTCAAACCAATATTAACTATGGTGTCTTCAGTGGAGTTTTACTAGGTTATTTTTTTTATTGGAGTACAGTTGCTTTACAATGTTGTGTTAGTTTCTACTGTACAGCAAAGTGAATCAGCTATATGTATACGTATATCCCCTCTTCTTTGGATTTCCTTCCCATTTACGTCACCACAGAGCAGTGAGTAGAGTTCCCTGTGCTATATAATAGGTTCTCATTAGTTATCTATTTTATACATAGTATCATTAGTGTATATATGTCAATCCCCACCTCCCAATTCATCCTACACCCCCCGCTTCCCACCTTGGTGACCATATGTTTGTATTCTACGTCTGTGTCTCTCTTTCTGCTTTGCCAATAAGATCACCTATACCATTTTTCTAGATTCCACATATATGCCTTAATATATGATGTTTTTCTCTTTCTGACATACTTCACTCTGTATGACTCTAGATCCATCCACATCTCTACAAATGACCCAATTTCATTCCTTTTTATGGCTGAGTAATGTTCCATTGTATATATGTACCACATCTTCTTTATCCATTCATCTGTTGATGGACATTTAGGTTGCTTCCATGTCCTGGCTATTGTAAATAGTGCTGCAGTAAACACTGGAGTGCATGTGTCTTTTTGAATTATGGTTTTCTCTGGGTATATGCCCAGTAGTGAGATTCCTGGGTCATATGATAGTTCTATTTTTTAGTTTTTAAGGAACCTCCATACTGTTCTCCATAGTGGCTGTATCAATTTACATTCCCACCAACAGTGCAAAAGGGTTTCTTTCTCTCCACACCCTTTCCAGCATTTATTGTTTGTAGAATTTTTGATAATGGCCATTCTGGCCGGTGTGAGGTGATTAGGTATTTTTGTTATTTTTAAAAGATTAAGAAAGTTCCTTTCTTTTCCTACTTTGCTGATTTTTTTTTCTTTTGTTGCAAATAGATTCTAAATTTAATCATTTTTTTTCCTTATTCAGATAACGTGAGTTTTCTTCTCTTTTGTGTATTGTGGCAAATTATACTTATTGATTTTCCAAATGCTAAATGAACTGTGAATCTCTGAAATAAGCCCCAAATGAGCATGTTTTTGTTTGTTTATAGATATGACTTTCTCAATTTTGCTTAATATTTTAAAATTTGTGACTATGACTAAGATTACCTAACAACAGTCCTTTCTTAACCACTCCATGATGCATTTTAATGTCCAAGTTCGGTCAGTCTGAAAAAATGCAGAAACAAATATCACTGTTTTGTTTCTGTTCTTTGGAGTAGTTTGTGAAATATCAGTATTTTTTAAATTTCATGCATATTTGTTAGAAACTGCTAGTGAAGGCAACTGGACTTGGAAAATAATGAACATTTTTAATTACTGATTTGATTTCTTTAATAAGTATACAATATTCAGGTTATCCATTTCTTTTTGTGACAATTTTGATGTACATTACTATAAATTCCATTTTGTTCAAATTTTCATTCTTGGCATAAAGTTTATAACTTTCTTTTATATTTATAATATTTACTGTAAGTGGATATATAGTAATTCTGTTTTCATTCCTGGTAATAGATATTCTTGTCTTTTCTCCTTTGTTTTCTTTACTCATACCAAGGAGTTATCATATCTATTAAAAATACTTGGGCATTTTTTTCTTTCTATTGCATACATATGTGTGATATATGAACATATGAAGAACAAAGAACATCACTCATCACCCAGTTATACTAGGGTTAAGTTGCAACCCACTGAATTTGCCCATCAACAGTGCATCCTGAAAGAAATTCAGAATGAAAAAAAAAAAAAAAAAAAAAAACAACGATGAGGCAATCTGTGCTTTGAATAAATAGGCCTCTAGAGTCAGATGTATATCTCAGGAAGACTTTCAATTACCCCAGATTCTTGCACCTTCCCATACATAGAAAAGCACTAACATCATTAACTTCAAATATCTGTTCCTTGTGATAAGCAATCTTTTACCAAGATGTATGCTTGATTACATATATTATTTCCTAGCCAAAAAAATTCATATACATACTAGCTCCTCCCCTACCTCTTCAGAGCAGTTTACTCAAAGCTACTGAGTGGCTGTCTCCCAGGCTATAGTCTTCAGTAAGACGCTGAATAAACCTTAAACTCACAACTTTCATGTTGTGCATTTTTCTTTAAATATATACACACACACAGACATATATACATATATACACACTTTTATAGATTTTTCTTAATTACTATAGTTTTATTCATTCTACTAATTTCTACTCATACCTTTATTATTTCTATCCTTTTATTTTTCATTGGCTTTATATTACTTGGATTCTAGCCTCTTAAAATGGTTACACAGATTAGTGATATTCAGCCTCTTAAAAAATATGCCTAAGACTATTAATTTCCCCTAAGCAGAACCTTAATTATACACCACAATTTCTGATAAGTAGTGTTTCACTAAAATCCAGTTTTAAATATTTTCTAATTTCCAATTTTGTGCTACTTTTTTTCCCATAGGTATTTAGTCAAAAATTTAAAAATTCCAAATGTACCAGAATTTTATCATTTTATTTTTGTTTTTGATTTCTAGTATAATAGGACCATGTTCAGATAACAATCATATCTGATTTCAGTCCTCTGAAATTTCTTGACACTTATGTCTAGTATATAATGTGTTTATTTTGTAATTATTTTGTGTGTACTTGGAATGACATATATTCTGCAGTTGCTGGGTAGTATAATAACTAGTTTATTAAACAATTCTGTTGATTTGCGAGTCAAATATTCTATACACTTATTTAAATGTTGTCTCTGTTTTCTATTACTAACACACTTTTAAACAACATTTGTTAACATCTTCTACTAGGATTATGGATTTTTCTGTTTCCTCTGTTAGTTCTGTCAATATTCACTTCATATGCTTTGAGGCCATGTTATAGCTGCCTATAAATTAAGAACTGTTATGTCTTCCTCATGAATTAGCCTTTGACCCTTTTGATATACTGAGATAATCTCCTTTATCTCTGTAATGATTATTGCCTTAAAGCCCACATTTCCTGATATTAATACCAGCTCTCTTTTGTTTAATGTTGTAATTACATGCCATTTCAATTCTTTTATTTTCAAACTTCCTATATTATTTTTTTTGTTATAGATGTGTCTCTTATGATACGTTTAAAAAAGGAAAAAATGGATTTTGGTATTTGTTCAGTTTGACTATCTTTGTTTCAAATGGAAACATTTCTTCCATTATTCCGTTTGACCATATGATCATCTCAATAGATGAAAAAAAGCTTTTGACAAAATTCAACACCCATGTATGATAAAAACTGTCCAGAAAGTGGGCACAGAGGCAACACACTTCAACATAATAAAGGTCATATGTAACAAACCCACAGCTAACATCATATGCAGTGGTGAAAAGCTAAAAGCATTTCCTCAAAGATCAGGAAGAAGACAAGGATGTCCACTCTTGCCACTATTATTCAACATAGTTCTGGAATTCCTAGCCATGGTAATCAGAGAAGAAAAAGAAATAAAAGGAATGAAAATTGGAAAAGAAGAAGTAAAACTGTCACTGTTTGCAGATGACATGATACTATACACAGAAAATCCTGAAGATGCTACCAGAAAAAAAATAAAGCTCAATGAATTTGGTAAAGTTGCAAGATACAAAATTAATATACAGAAATCTATTTCATTTCAATACACTAACAATTAAAGATGAGAATGAGAAATTCAAGAAACAATCCTATTTAGCACTGCAACAAAAAGAATAAAATACCTAGGAATACACTACCTAAGGACGAAAAATACCTGTACTCTGAAAACTATAAGATGCTGATGAAAGAAACTGAAAATGACACAAACAGAGAAAAAGATGTTCTTGGATTGGAAGAATCAATATTGTCAAAATGACTATACTAACCAAGGCAATCTACAGATTCATTGCAATCCCTATCAAATTACCAATGGCATTTTTCACAGAGCTAAAACAAAAAAATCTTAAAATTTGTATGGAGACACAAAAGACCCTGGATAGCCAAAGCAATCTTGAGAAAGAAAAACGGAGCTGGAGGAATCAGCTCCCTGACTTCAGACTATACTACAAAGCTACAGTTATCAAAACAGTGTGGTACTGGCACAAAAACAGAAATATAGATCAATGGAACAGGATAGAAAGCCCAGAAATAAAACCATGAACTTGTGTTCAATTCATCTACGATAAAGGACACAAGACTATTCAATGGAGAAAAGACAGTTTCATCAATAAACGGTGCTGGGAAAACTGGACAGTTACATATTAAAAAAATGAAATTGGAACATTCTTTAACACCATACAAAAAAATAAACTCAAAGTGGATTAAAGACCTAAATGTAAGACAAGATACTATAAAATTCTTAGAGGAAAATATAGGCAGAACACACTTTGACATAAATCGCAGCAATATCTTTTTCAAGCCGTCTCCTAGAGTAATGGAAATAAAAACAAACAAACAAACAACCAAAAAACCCCACAAACGGGACCTAATGAAACTCAAAAGTTTTTGCATAGCAAAGGAAACCATAAACAAAATGAAAAGACAACCCATAGAATGGGAGAAAATATTTGTAAATGATGCAACCAACAAGGGATTAATCTCCAAAATTTACAAACAGCTCATGCAGCTCAATATCAAAAAAACAAACAACCCGATCAAAAAACGGGCAGAAGACCTAAATAGACATTTCTCCAAAGAGGACATACAGATGGCCAAGAGGCACATGAAAAGATGCTCAACACTGGTAATTATTAGATAAATGAAAATCAAAACTACAATGAGATAGCACCTCACACCAGTCAGAATGGCCATCATGAAGATGTATACAATAAATTCTGGAGAGGGTGTGGAGAAAAGGGAACCCTTCTACACTGTTGGTGGCAATGTAAATTGGTACAGCCACTATGCAGAACAGTATGGAGGTTCCTTAAGAAGCTAAAAATGGAGCTACCATATGATCCAGCAATCCCACTCCTGGGCATACATCCAGAGAAAAACATGATTTGAAAGGATACACGCACCCCAGTGTTCACTGCAGCACTGTTTACAATAGCCAGGACATGGAAGCAACCTAAATTTCCAGCAACAGATGAATGGATAAAGAAGATATGGTACATGTATGCAATGGAATATTACTCAGCCATTAAAAAAAGAATGAAATAATGCCATTTACAACAGCAGGGATGGACCTGTAGACTATCATACTAAGTGAAGTAAGTCAGACAGAGAAAGACAAATACCATGTTATCACTTATAGGCGGAGTCAAAAAAAATGATACAAATGAACTTATTTACAAAACAGAAAGAGACTAACAGAGAATGAACTTATGTATACCAGGGGTGAAGGGTAAGAACGAGGGATAGTTTGGGAGTTTGGAATTAACATGTACACACTGCTATATTCAAAACAGATAACCAAAAAGGACCCACTGTATAGCACAGGAAAACCTGCTCAATATTCTGTAATAACCTAAATGGGAAAAGAATTTGAAAAAGAATACATACATGTATATGTACAACTGAATCACTCTGCTGTATACCCGAAACTAACACAACATTGTTAATCAACTATACTTCAATATAAAGTAAAAAAAAATTAATGTAATTATGAATTTTTTGTTTAATTTATATTTAAAGGTGATATTTCCTTTGTTTTTGAAGCTTTACTGAGATATAACTTGACATATAACATTGTAGACGTTTAAGGTGAACAATGTGATAATCTGATACATTTATATATTCCAAAATAATTACCAGTTTAACACTTCCATTAGGTCACATTATTACCATTTCTTTATGTGATGAGAATAAGATTTTTCATAGCAACTTTCAAGTATATAATACATTATTATTAATTATAATCACCATGCTGTACACTAGATCCCCAGAACTTATTCATCTTATACCTGGAAGTTTGTACTCTTCAAACATTTCCCCATATTCCCCCACCCCCACTCCCCACCTCCTGGTAACCACAATTATAGTCTCTGTTTCTATGAGTTCGGCTATTTTAGATTCCACATATAAATTACATCATTTATCATTTTTAATACATTTTATGCTTTCTATTTGCCCTACCTGTTCTGTTTCTTTTTCCTTTCACCTTGTGCCTTATTTTGTATTGATTTAAAAAAGAAGAAGAAAATATTTCCCTCAATATTTCCCTCTGGTAGTTTAGGAGTTACATACTCTCATTCTTTTCTTTGAGGGGTAATCCAAAGAATAACAATAGCTTTGCTCTCTCCCATAATGTCTTGAATCTTCCTGTTCTTTCTTATCTGTGATGGTGTGCTGGATATTTAAAAAGTCATTTGCAGAAATATTTTAAGGTCAAGAAAGATGTTACCTTTAATCAAAGATGATTCTTTTCCTTGGTTTTGTTTGCTTGCTTTTCCCAGCAACTTAGGAGAATCAGAAATCTGGAATTCTTTTAATCTCTGTTAACAGTTTGAGATGATCCAAAGTACCAAAATGGCATGAAGCTGGGATGCAGTCCTTTCAACTACAGGCAATTCTGAAAACACTCTTTCTTTTAGGGTACAGCCCTTTGCAATACTAATGCAAACTGATTCTGATTTCTCACTTTGGTCCACCTATGCCTGTAAGTTTTCCAAAAGCACAGCTCAGCTTCTTAGCCACCTCATACAGATTGACAAATGCCTCCAGGAAATTTTCAAGATCTTCACTCCTTTATACATATATATACACAAATATATATACACACCCCCTTCACCGTACAAAGGCCCCTCCATGCCCTCTGCCTGTTGTTTCTAGAAAAGCTGAAGTCTCCCAAGTCTCCCTGAGTTACAAAAGAGCAGGCTCAAGCAGTTAGTGATTAGGACAACAGAGTCACAGACTCTTTCAGTGTCTGGTACACATCTCTGAGTTGTTTTACAGATACTATAACTGCCACCAGAGGCAATAAACTTACTGTATGATGACCAGACTGTGGTATGACATAAGTTGCTCCATCTCGACCAGTACTGAATCTATGGCTAGCACAATTCCAAGAACTGGCCTCAGGAGAATGGGATTAACACTATTGCTCATAATAATCTGTATCTTTGTGGGCATCAAAATAACTGAAGCTTGCTCTGCCCATACATGTAAGCAGGCATCTGAAACTGTCAGCAAAGAGATGCTACACACCCATGTCAATATCTTCCACTCTAAGAATACAGTGTCCTATGTCATCAGTGAGGATCTGTAATCAGTTCTTTTCCCCTTTCCTGTTTGCACATTCCTGTTCCCCTCTAACCCTAGAAGAACCTAATTATAGGGATGAGATCACTAGGTAATTTAACGTCACTCCTGATTTATGCTCTACTAAATGCACATAATACCTTGCCTAACCTGTTGATTCTTTCCCTAGATTAAAAGAA
The DNA here is from genome assembly GCF_005190385.1 of Monodon monoceros. Lineage (NCBI taxonomy): Eukaryota > Metazoa > Chordata > Mammalia > Artiodactyla > Monodontidae > Monodon > Monodon monoceros. The sequence goes on along the minus strand of NW_021703768.1, from coordinate 140,012,233 downwards.
GTAGAAATGAAGAATTAAGTAGTTAAAAAATGACTACCTCTCTACTCCCAGCAGCTCCCTTAGCAATCCTGCAGGCAGACCACACAGGTAAGGTAACAAATGAAGAAAGATCATGAGGAATCAGCCAGTCTGCATGCAATGGAAAATGATGGATAACCTAACCTCCTGCCTCAATGAAACTGTCATGGCTGAGGAGAATCCTCAGGGTTGGGTTTTGGGACACACGTCCACCTTCACCCCAGATTGCTGGCCACCTGATAAAAGCTGCTTTTCCTTTCTACCAATGCTTGTCTCTTTAGTATTGGCTTTCCAGCAGTGAGTGGCTGAACCTGAGTTAAATATATGTGTAACATATACACATACATATATTCAATACACATATATAAACGTACATTTATGTGTATATATGTATTTGTGTATGTGTATTTGGCATTTTTAACAAGACTTTTCTTTTTTAAAAATTTCTTCTGGCATTTTAGTATCTTCAGTGAGTGGGTTGGTATGAACTAGCTAATTCATCTTTACTGGAAGAGAAAGTCCTAGAGTCTGAACTATTGTTATGGATGAAGTATACAGTTTGAAACATAATTTAAAAATAAGACTTTTCTGTTCTTTCTCACTAAATAATATTTTTTAAAGCCTAACTTAGTAATAATTTATATTATCACAGTCCTGTAATTAGTTTTTATCTATCTGGTTTCAAATAACATGATGTCTCTTAATAAATTCAAAATCCTCAGTGTATATAATAACTACATTTGTAGTTATGTAACTTCTCTCATTCTGTTAGTCACTGGCAGAGTTGGTAGCTGAACAATTTGAGATCAGGCACTTTTCTCTGCACTGAGCTGAGACACAGGTACTCACAGGTTCTTAGCTCATTTATTTTATTTATTCAAAGAATCAACAGATAACCAAAACTTTATGAAAAGTCATATAATTAAATGTTTGCCACACACAGCAATTTTCTCTCCAGTGCCTTAATGGCAAAACATATGCTCTAAACTATGTGTCTTTCTCTAAAAGTGTAATTAAAAAGGAAACTAAATGTAATACACTATATTCCAAGTTATCCCTTAGGTGGAATTACTACTTGTTAAAAGAGTTACTCAAGTTAGAAAACTTACCATTGTAATTCCTTATGTTTATAACATATATCTCCTATATGCAAAGCATTCTGAAATAATTTTAGACTAAAATTTTAGATATTAAAAATACTTAATCTGATTTTTCAAGGTAGAGCGTAAAATATTTAACATGAGCTCAAACAAGTTCTAATTTTTATTTTGAAAAAAGTTAAAAACACAAAGTAACATATAATAATAAGTAAAAATTGCCATTAGGTTATAATACTGTTTTACACTTAATAAAAGGAGTAAAACTTTACAGAAAAGTTATAAATTCATTTCACTCTTAATCACAATTTTATTAAAAGTAACCTTTTCTGCTAACCACAAATCATGAATTTGCTGTGCATACTTTTCATTTATTTTACATTTTACAAACACACACACATTGATATATTATTGTTACATTTTTATAGTCTTATGAAACATCTTGTAGCTTGCATTTTCAATTTAACATGTTATTTTGAGACTTCATCACATAAATATACCAAATTTTATAGATCAAGTCTCTTCTCATGGAAATTATTTCATGTTCCACAACTTCAAAATTCTTTATTGGATATGTAAAAGTGTTTTGTATTTTACTGAGTGGCTGCTTTCAGGAACCAAAACTTCCACAAGGTAGGTGCTTTTCATCAGGCATACAAAGATTCCTCAACATGTAACTATGTCACAAACTATGAAGACAACTCTGAAATGGGTTGGTAGTAGTACTGCCAAAAGAAGGCTTAGGGACCTAAGAGAAAACAAAGTCTTCAACTCTCTCTCCAATAAAGTACCCTAATTTTGATAATAAAATTCCATCATGAGAACTTTAAATACTTTTGTATGGAGACAGTATGATGAATTTTTTCTTACAATGGTCCCTTGGTACCAGGTGTTTATCAGATTCTATTCCTATGCCATTGCTTGATACATGGTAAGTTTCTTTAGTAGGTATCTGTTGAATAAATTAATTTTAAGTGGATGTCAAAGTTTAAAAAAAAAAAAGGAACACACAACTAGAAGAAACAACTAGAATCCTTTTAAAATTCTACTAAAATTTCACTTGGGAAATGGGTTTCTAAACTAGATTCAAAGATTTTCAATAGAGAGTTAAAAGAAAATCAAATGGTCTATTCCAATATAAAATTTTCTAAGTGCTACTACAAGATAACAGTAATTTCACAGCAGTAGTTTAATAGAAAAATGATTTTTCTAAAACCATGTGAGTAACTTATGTCTGATTTTCTATACTGAAATCCTTTCAGGTGAAACAGAACAGAATTGTCACCCCAAAATATGCCCCTTTGGCATAAGGATTATTTTAAAAACAGCAGACAGGAGAGAAGCTCTGAAAATCAAGTTGAAGTTACTCCTTTATAAGAGAAATTCACAGTTATAAGTGTCCTTCTTTTTTTCCTTCCTATCTACCTGTCGGCCTTCCTTCCTTCCTAACTTCATGAGAACATTATTCTTTTTCTAGCTCCCAGCCTTTCAGCTTTCCAGATCTGCCTGTTTCTGTTCATTTGTTTCCCCCAGACTCCTGACTCTTATCAAGTCACTGATCTTCCAGATACAATTTCAATAATTTTAGATAAGGTAAAGTTGATTTCTATTCTTGCAACCAAGGCAAGAGCTCTAAATGACACACCAAGAAGTATTACGGTAAATAGATATATTAAGATTATGTGTCTGTGTGTGTGTGTGTGTATGTGTGTGTATATTATACTGAGAATGTTATCATTATGGTTAGAATGATCCTTGCATTGTCTTTTCATGCATGATATAATATAGTATAAATATTATATTCAATATAATATTGAAAAGAAAAGAAAATGTAAGAATAATTCTGTGTACAATCTGAAGTTAAAAATGTGTCATGGCAGATTGGTTTGATACTGATAACAACAGGTACAAAAATAAACTCCCTTAAAACCAAAGAGTTTCAATCACAGATAAAGACAAAATTAAAATATAAATGTTTCATATCTATGAAACCAAGGTAACTGGGCTTGGAACTTCATTCTAGTTTAGAGGATCTATTTGCTTTGGAAGAGAACTTTTGTTTTAGTTCTAAAATGGTTTCTACTGTACTAAATGATGAATACTTTTATTTTTATTATTATAGTGTTAAAACACATTATTTAACATGATTATATACTGGTTACAATGAAGATAAATTTTGAGAGATATAATATGCTGCTTTTCTCTACAAGTATGGAAATAAGCAACAGTATATTTCAAATTCATCCCTAAGGCTATGTTAAACTTCTAATTTAAAATGTAACTTTTATATTCTGTATCTTGGTATAAACAAAATTATGTTTAATTTTATGGAAGATGCTTTGCTGTTTAATGATGCTGTCATATAGTAATGTTCTATTATGCCATCAGTAAAAACATTACATTATGTTGGTGTCATTGTCATCAATTATACATTGTAGAATGCAAATATATTTTCTCACCTTTAGTAACTGAAATTACTCTGCACAGCTGAAGGAAGACTAAGGTATCTATTCTACTGAAGATACAGGAAAATAAAAATAAAACACATAGTACCTTTAATGACTTATTTTACACTTTCTTTATATATGTCAGAATCCAATGTGGGAATGAATAGTATGATAAGAGATAATTTTTAATGTTCAATTTTTTTTCCATCTAAGGGAAACTAGAAAGATTCCTGTAATTGAGCTTCACTTTCTCCAAATTAATTTCAATATTTCTGACAAATTAAAAAAAAAAATTACTGTTTCAGTGGTTACTTAATTATTGAGGAAATTATCAACATTTACTCTAAGAGGACATTACATTATAGTATACTGGATTTTAGCAGGAATGATGGAATAAGAAACTAAAAAATCTTATCCATTAATGCAATGAGGACAGTAATATAATTGTCAAGATCAAATTTTTCAGAACTCATGAAGCTAACTAAAGACCTTCAAAAATCTAGTGCTTAATCAAAAGCCCAACTGAATCCAGGCAAGAACAGTGACCTTTGTGGCATTTTAACTTGCCCTATTCCCATCCCTCTCTCCACGCTGGTAGATTCGAAGAGCTGAGGAACCACAGGAGGGGGCTGAACATGGTTGGAGAGTCACCAATGCCCTGATCTCAATGATTTGTCATATTTGACTTGTCTGGAAATTCCCTGGACAGCTTCACTCACAATACTTGTGTTTATTTGGTCTGAGAGATCACCCAGTGTAAATAGCCTTTTCCTGGGGGCATTTGTAAAAACAATCAATAACAAGTGTTTAACATTACAGATGTCTCAGAAAACTAAAAGAGTTGGGGCAACAAAAAAAGAGAGAAAAGGAAAAAAAGAAATAAAGAAAGAAATGTTTATCAAAAACATTTAAAAAGAAAAAGCGGGAGAATCAGATGTCTATTGGGGAAGTTTAAAACCTCTAACATATTCTTGTGAATCTAGAAGGCCTTATGCATGCAGAGAGGTATAGAAGCATGAGTAGGATAGTCTATATACCCAAGAAAGAGCAGGTGCTAAACTCTCATCTTCACCTGTATTTGAGGCTATGCACAAGTAGGAATGGAAGAAAAAGGCAAAGTTTTAAACTGTCTTCCTGAACACTAACAGCATGCTCCAACATAATCAGAGAGATTCTTCACATAGGATGGGAGACTCATCGGAACCAGGCATTTAAGGAAATCTCTTCCCATTTATTACCTGACTATTTAGCTAACTGAGAAAAAACTACAGTGGCTGCACACAACAGAAAACAAAGACTTTACAAAATTACCTGAAGGACATCATTAAACAAGCAAAAAGCAATAACAACAAACCCAGTGAGGTAGCAGAAACTGATTTCTAGAGTTAACACATCATAATATTCAAATTTTCCAGTTTTCTTTAAAAAAAATTAAGAGGAATGCAAAGAAAAAAGAATGTATGGCCCATTCAAAGGAAAAAATAAATTAACAGAAATTGTCCAGGTGGAGACTTAGGCATTATACTTACTAGATGAACACTTTAAGTAGACTGCCTTAATGTGTTGAAGCTGCTAAAAGAAACCATTGATAAAAACTAAAGTAAACCAGAAGAATGATGTCTCACCAAAAATAGAATATAAATAAAGAGGCAGATATTATAAAAAGGAAATAAATAGAAATTGTGGAGCTGCAAAGCACAGTAACTGAACTGAAAAATTCACTACAGGGGTTCAATAGCATATTTAAGCAGGGAGAAGAAAGGATCAATGAACCTGAAGATAGATCAATTGAGATTATCCAGTCTGAGAAACAGAAAAAAGAATGAATGAAGAAAAATAAAAATAAAGAACAATAAAAGGTCTGTGGAACACCATCAAGCAGTCCAAGATATGCATGAATAAAGTCTCAGAAGGAAAAAAAAAAGAGAGAAAAAGGGATAGAAAAAATTATTTGAATTAATAATTGTGGAAACTTTCAAAAACTGATAAACAATAATCTAGATATACAAGAAATTCAACAAATTGCAAGTGGAGTAAATGTAAAGAGATCCTTACCTACACACATCATAAACTAGTAAAAGCCAAGAAAAAGAGATAATCTTGAAAACAGCAAGAGAGAAACAAGTTATCATGGACAAGGGATCCTCAATAACTTTAACAAGTTGATTTCTCATCAGAAACCACTGAGGTCAGAAGACAGTAGCATGACACATTCAAAGTGTTGAAATTTTTTAAAATGTCAACAAAGTATTCTACATCGGCAAAAGTATTCCTCCAAAGTAAAGGAGAATTCATAGCATACTGAGATACACAAAAACTGAAAGACTTTGTTACCTGCCCTATAACAAATGCTAAAGGAAGTCCTTTAGGCTGAAATAAAAGGACACTAGGGAGCTACATGAATCTTCATAAAGAAATAAAGCACACAGTAAATGTAACTACATAGATAACTATAAGACAACATAAATGTAGTTTTTGCTTATAACATTTTTCTTCTTTATCTGATTTAAGATAACTTCATAAACAGATAATTATAAATTAGTGTTGATGGACATACAGTGTACAAAGATGTAATTAATAAGACAATAACACAAAAGAGGAGAATGCTGCTATATAGGAGCAATGCCTTTGTGTACTACTAAAATTAAGTTGGTATTTATCGGAACTAGATTGTTGTAATTTGAGTTAATTTTAGTTTCCAAGTCAACCAATAAAAAAATTCAGATTATACAGTTTAAAAAAACAACAAGGAAATTAAAATGGTACACTAGGAATAACTATGTAACAAAAAAAGAAGGGAGAAAAGGAAGAACAGAGGAGCAAAAAGACATAAGATATATACAAAAAGTAGCAAAATGGCAGAGGTAGATAACTTAGAAGTAATCACATTAAATAAAAATGAATTAAAACCTCACATCAAATGGCAGATATTGGCAGAATTGATTTTTTTCATGTAGATATAACAATTACAAACATTATCTGAAACTAATAACAAAGACCCTAAATACATGAAGCAAAAACTGACAAAACTAAAGAGAGATATAACTATCTATATAACTCAACAATAATAGTTGGGGGACTTCCCTAGTGGTCCAGTGGTTAAGACTTCACCTACGAATGCAGGGAGTGTGGGTTTGATCCCAGTCAGGAAGCTAAGATCCCACATGCCTCACAGCCAAAAAACCAAAAACATAAAACAGAAGCAATACTTTAACAAATTCAATAAAGACTTTAAAAATGGTCCACATCAAAAAGTATCTTTAAAAAATAATAATAATAGTTGGACACTTTAATACCCCACCTTAAATAATGGATTAGACAACTACATCAAAGATGAGAATGAAATGGAAGACTTGAAAACACTATAAAACAAGTAGACCTAACAGACATCTAAGAACACTATATCCAGCAACAACAAAATATACATTCTTCTCAAGTGCACATGAAACATTTTCCATAACAGATTATACGCTAGGCTATAAAACAAACCTCAATACACTTAAAGGACTAAAATATATCCAAGTATTTTCTCTGGGCAAAATGGAATGAAATTAGAAATCAATAATAGAAAGAAATCTGAGAAATCCACAAATATGTGGAAATTAAAGAACACATTACTAAATAAATAATGTGTTAATAAATCAGTGAAATTCTAAAATATTTTCAGATGAATGAAAACAAAAACACAATATATCAAAACTAATGGTTTAAGTTAAAGCAATTCCTAGTGGGAAATTTACAGCTGTAAATTCCTATACTGATTCCTATATTAACCCCTACATTAAAGATCTCAAATCAATTCCACCTTAATAGGCTAGAAAAATAAGAGCAAACTAAAACAAAAGCAGGCAGAAGGAAGAAAATGATGATTACAACAGATATAAAAGAAAATGTATATAGAAAAGCAATAGAGAAAATAAATGGAATCAAATGTCTCTGAAAAAAATCAAGAACATTTACAAACCATTAGCTGTATCAACCACAAGGGAAATAAATAAAAAGAAAACTTATTAAAGTCAGAAATAAAAGAGAGGACATTAGTACCAAATTTACAGAATTAAATAGATTATATAAAGGTATTTATTACATGAACAACTCTATGCCAACAAATTAAATAATCTAAATAAAATGAACAAATTCCTGAAAAAGATACAAAGTGCCAAAACTGACTCGAAAGGAAAAAAAATCTGAAAGGACTACAACAGGAAAAGACATTGAGCTGGTAATTTTGAATAACCCCTAAAGGAAGTCCAGGACCACATGGCTTCACATGCAAATTCTATTATTGAGGCAGTGGACTTTGGGAGCAAATATATATTTTTTTCCTTTATCTCTTTTTTGTGAGTGTGTATGTGTATGCTTCAGTGTGTGATTTTGTCTGTATAGCTTTGCTTTTACCACTTGGCCTAGGGTTCTGTCTGTCCGTTTTTTTTGTTTTGTTTTGTTTAGTATACTTTTTAGAGCTTGTTATCATTGATGGATTTCTTTTTTGTTTTTTTTGTTTGGTTGCTCTTTTCTTTCATTCTTTTCTTTTACTTTTTTATTACTTTATAATTTTTCTTTATTTTAATAGTTATTTATTTTTTAATATAATAACTTTATTTTTTTCTTTCCTTCTTTCTTTTTTCCCTCCCTTTTCTTCAGAGTCGTGTGGCTGACAGGGTCTTAGTGCTCCAGCCAGGTGTCAGGCCTGTGCCTCTGAGGTGGGAGAGCCAAGTTCAGGACAATGGTCCACCAGGGACCTCCCGGCTCCACATAATAGCAAATGACAAAAGCTCTTCCAGAGATCTCCATCTCAATGCTAAGACCCAACTCCACTCAACGACCAGCAAGCTACAGTGCTGGACACCCTATGCCAAACAACTAGCAAGACAGTAACACAATCCCACCCATCAGCAGAGAGGCTGCCTAAAATCATAATAAGGTCACCGACACCCCAAAACACACCACCAGATGCAGTACTGCCCACCAGAAAGACAAGATACAGCCACCAGAACACAGGCACTAGTGCTCCTCACCAGGAAGCCTACACAACCCACTGAATCAACCTTGGCCACTGGGGGCAGACACCAAAAACAACAGGAACTACGAACCTGCAGCCTGTGAAAAGGAGACCCCAAACACAGTAAGTTGAGCAAAATGAGAAGACAGACAAATACAGATGAAGGAGCAGATGAAGGAGCAGATGAAGGAGCAAGGTAAAAACCCACGAGACCAAACAAATGAGGAGGACGTAGGCAGCCTACGTGAAAAATAAATCAGAGAAAAGATACTAAAGATGATCCCAAACCCTGGAAATAGAATGGAGAAAATATAAGAAATGTTTAATAAGGAGGTAGAAGAACTAAAGACCAAACAAACAATGATGAACAACACAATAAATGAAATTTTAAAATTCTCCAGAAGAAATCAATAGCAGAATAACTGAGGCAGAAGAACAGATAAGTAACCTGGAAGATAAAATAGTGGAAATAACTACTGCAGAGCAGAATAAAGAAAAAAGAATGAAAAGAATGCAGGATACTCGCAGAGACCTCTGGGACAACATTAAATACACCAACATTCGAATTACAGGGGTCCCAGAAGAAGAAGAGAAAAATAAAGGGACTAAGAAAATATTTGAAGAGATTATAGTTGAAAACTTCCCTAGTATGGGAAAAGAAATAGTTAATCAAGTCCAGGAAGCACACAGAGTCCCACAGAGGACAAATCCAAGGAGAAACACACCAAGACACATATTAATCAAACTATCAATAATTAAATACAAAGAAAAAATATTAAAAGCAGCAAGGGAAAAACACCAAATAACACACAAGGGAATCCTCATAAGGTTAACAACTGATCTTTCAGCAGAAACTCTGCAAGCCAGAAGGGACTGGCAAGACATATTTAAAGTGATGAAGGAGAGAAACTTATAACCAAGATTACTCTACCGAACAAGGATCTCATTCAGATTTGATGGAGAAATTAAAACCTTTACAAACAAGCAAAAGCAAAGAGAATTCAGAACCACCAAACCAGCTATAAAACAAATGCTAAAGGAACTTCTCTAGGCAGGAAACACAAGAGAAGGAAAAGACCTACAATAACAAACCAAAAACAATTAAGAAAATGGTAATAGGAACATGCATATCGATAATTACCTTAAATGAAAAAGGATTAAATGTTCCAATCAAAAGATATAGACTGGCTGAATAGATACAAAAACAAGACCTGTATATATGCTGTCTACAAGAGACCCATTTCACACCTAGGGACACATACAAACTGAAAGTGAGGAGATGGAAAAAGACATTCCATGCAAATGAAAATCAAAAGAAAGCTGGAGTAGCAATTCTCATATCAGAAAAAATACACTTTAAACTAAAGGCTATTACAAGAGACAAAAAAGGACACTACATAATGATCAAGGGATCAATCAAAGAAGAAGATATAACAATTGTACATATTTATGCACCCAACATAGGAGCACCTCAATACATAAGGCAAATACTAACAGCCATAAAAGGGGAAATTCACAGTAACACAATCATAGTAGGGGACTTTAACACCCCACTTTCACCAACGGACAGATCATCCAAAATGAAAATAAATAAACACAAGCTTTGAATGATACATTAAACAAGATGGACTTAACTGATATTTATAGGACATTCCATCCCAAAACAACAGAATACACTTTCTTCTCAAGTGCTCATGGAACATTCTCCAGAATAGGTCATATCTTGGAACACAAATCAAGCCTTGGTAAATTTAAGAAAACTGAAATCGTATCAAGTATCTTTTCTGACCACAACGCTATGAGACTAGGTATCAATTACAGGAAAAAAATCTATAAAAAAATACAAACACTTGGAGGCTAAACAATACACTACTTAATAACCAAGAGATCACTGAAGAAATCAAAGAGGAAATCAAAAAATACCAAGAAATGCAAGACAATGAAAACATGACAACCCAAAACCTATGGGCTGCAGCAAAAGCAGTTCTAAGAGGGAAGTTTATAGCAATACAATCCTACTTCAAGAAACAAGAAACATCTCAAATAAAAATCCTAATCTACACCTAAAGCAATTAGAGACAGAAGAACAAAATAACCCAAAAGTTAGCGTAAGGAAAGAAATCATAAAGATCAGATCAGAAATAAATGAAAAATAAAATGAAGGAAACAATAGCAAGGATCAATAAAACTAAAAGTTGGTTCTCTGAGAAGACAAACAAAATTGATAAACCATTAGCCAGACTCATCAAAAAAAAAAGGGAGAAGACTCAAATCAATAGAATTAGAAATGAAAAAGGAGAAGTAACAACTGGCAGGGCAGAAATACAAAGGATCATGAGAGATTACTACAAGCAACTATATGCCAATAGAATGGACCACTTGAAGAAATGGACAAATTCTTAGAAAAGCACAACCTTCTTAGACTGAACCAGGCAGAAACAGAAAATATAAACAGACCAATCACAAGCAATGAAATTGAGACTGTGATTAAAAATCTTCCAACAAACAAAAGCCCAGGACCAGATGGCTTCACAGGCAAATTCTATCAGACATTTAAAGAAGAGCTAACAGCTGTCCTTCTCAAACTCTTCCAAAATACAGCAGAGGGAGGAACACTCCCAAACTCATTCTATGAGACCACCATCACCCTGATACCAAAAACAGACAAAGATGTCACAAAGAAAGAAAACTACAGGCCAATATCACTGATGAACATAGATGCAAAAATCCTCAACAAAATACTAGCAAACAGAATCCAACAGCACATTAAAAGGATCATACACCATGATCAAGTGGGGTTTGTCCCAGGAATGCAAGGATACTTCAATATACACAAATCAATCAATGTGATACACCATATTAACAAATTGAGGGAGAAAAACCACATGACTCATCTCAATAGATGCAGAAGAAGCTTTTGACAAAATTCAACACCCATTTATGATTAAAAAATCCTCCAGAAAGTAGGCATAGAGGGAACTTACCTCAACATAATAAAGGCCATATATGACAAACTCACAGGCAACATCGTTCTCAATGGTGAAAAACTGAACCCGTTTCCTGTTAGATCAGGAACAAGACAAGGTTGCCCATTCTCACCACTATTATTCAACATAGTTTTGGAAGTTTTAGCCATAGCAGTCAGAGAAGAAAAATAAATAAAAGGAATCCAAATCAGAAAGGAAGAAGTAAAACAGTCACTGTTTGCAGATGACATGATACTATACAAAGAGAATCCTAAAGACGCTACCAGAAAACTACTAGAGCCAATCAATGAATTTGGTAAAGTAGCAGGATACAAAATTAATGCACAGAAATCTCTTGCATTCCTATACACTAACGATGAAAAATCTGAAAGAGAAACTAAGGAAACACTCCCATTTACCATTGCAACAAAAAGAATAAATAACCTAAGAGTAAACCTACCTAAGGAGACAAAAGACCTGTATGCAGAAAACTATAAGACACTGATGAAAGAAATGAAAGATGATACAAACAGATGGAGAGACATACCATGTTCTTGGATTGTAAGACTCAACATTGTGAAAATGACTATACTACCCAAAGCAATCTAAAGATTCAATGCAATCCCTATCAAACTACCAATGGCATTCTTCACAGAACTAGAACAAAAAATTTCACAATTTGTATGGAAACACAGAAGACCCTGAATAGCCAAAGCAATCTTGAGAAAGAAAAACGGAGCTGGAGGAATCAGGTGCCTGAACTTCAGACTATACTAGAAAACTACAGTAATCAAGAGAGTATGGTACTGTTACAAAAACAGAAATTTACATCAGTGGGACAGGAGAGAAAGCCCAGAGATAAACGCACACACATATGGTCACATTTTTGATAAAGGAGGCAAGAATATACAATGGAGAAAAGACAGCCTCTTCAGTAAGTGGTGCTGGGAAAACTGGACAGCTACATATAAAAGAATGAAATTAGAACACTCCCTAACACCATACACAAAAATAAACTCAAAATGGATTTAAGACCTAAATGTAAGGCCAGACACTATAAAACTCTTAAAGGAAAACATAGGAAGAACACTCTATGACATAAATCACAACAATATCCTTTTTGACCCACCTCTTAGAGAAATGGAAATAAAAACAAAAATTAACAAATGGGACCCAATGAAACTTAAAAGCTTTTGGATAGCAAAGGAAGCCATAAACAAGACCAAAAGACAACCCTCAGAATGGGAGAAAGTATTTGCAAATGAAGCAACTGACAAAGGATAAATCTCCAAAACATAAAAGCAACTCATGCAGCTCAATATCAAAAAAAACAAACAACCCAATCCAAAAATGGGCAGAAGACCTAAATAGACATTTCTCCAAAGAAGATATACAGATTGCCAACAAACACATGAAAGAATGCTCAATATCACTTACCATTAGAAAAATGCAAATCAAAACTACAATGAGGTATCACCTCACACCAGTCAGAATGGCCATCATCAAAAAATCTACAAACAATAAATGCTGGAGAGGGTGTGGAGAAAAGGGAACCCTCTTGCACTGTTGGTGGGAATGCGAATTGGTACAGCCACTATGGAGAACAGTATGGAGGTTCCTTAAAAAACTACAAATAGAACTACCATATGACCCAGCAATCCCACTACTGGGCATATACCCTGAGAAAACCATAATTCAAAAAGAGTCATGTACCACAATGTTCATTGCAGCTGTATTACAATAGCCAGGACAATGGAAGCAACCTAAGTGTCCATCGACAGATGAATGGATAAAGAAGATGTGGCACACATATACAATGGAATATTACTCAGCCATGAAAAGAAACGAAATTGAGTTATTTGTAGTGAGGTGGATGGACCTAGAGTCTGTCATACCCAGTGAAGTAAGTCAGAAAGAGAAAAACAAATACCGTATGCTAACACACACACACACACACACACACACACACACACACACACACATATATATATAGAATCTAAAAAAAAAAAAATGGTTATGAAGAACCTAAGGGCAGGACAGGAATAAAGATGCAGATGTAGAGAATGGACTTGAGGACATGGGGTGGGGGAAGGGTAAGCTGGGACGAAGTGAGAGAGTGGCATGGACATATATACACTACCAAACGTAAAATAGATAGCTAGTGGGAAGCAGCCTCGTAGCACAGGGAGATCAGCTCGGTGCTTTGTGAACAAGTAGAGGGGTGGGTATAGGGGGGGTGGGTATAGCGGGGGTGGGAGGGAGACGCAAGAGGGAGGAGATAGGGAGATATATGTATATGTATAGCTGATTCATTTTGTTATAAAGCAGAAACTCACACACCAACGTAAAGCGATTATACTCCAGTAAAGATGTTAAAAAATAAAATAAAAATATGCCAAGAATTTGAATAAACATTTCTCTAAAAAAGACATACAAATGGCCAATAAGCACATGAAAAGATAGTCAACATTATTATCCATCTGTGAAAGTTTGTTGAGTTGTAAGAGTTCTCTATAAACTCTGGATAGATTTCAATTCATCCTGAAAAATACATTTGAAATCACAAATATTAAGTAGTGTTAACTGCATACCATAGAAAGGCAGTAATTCTTCATCTTAATTGTGTATATGAACTACGCAGGGAGGTTGTGAAAAATATTTATCTTTAAATTTTAATAACAGGCATCAGAGTATAGAATAGGAAAGGTAACAAGAAAAAAAAGGAAAGTCATTCTTCCTTATTTACCATGTATACAATAAAGATCACTTTATCCAATGCTGTTGATAAAATATATCAGAATATGTTTTATGTAAAATATTGTGCTATGTCCTCAAGTCCTTTAAATTAATTAAAATGATACCTAAAGTATCATACATTAAATGATTCAAGTATTCATTGAGCAACTAATCTAAAACTCTATGTTTGATTCTATCAGTAAATAAGATACTTAGAGAAAAAGTGTTTTAATTATTTTTAATTATTTATGACTTCACAAATTAAACTATTTTTACATTACTATTTGGTCTTATATTGGTAAAATATAAACAATTCAATTAAACAAATTTATTGTTTTTCAATTAAATTTACAGGTTTCTATGTTCAAAACACTGTATCTACTTTTCTAATGAAAAAATGGCTACATAAATTGAAATTCAATTTAATTATAAAAAAGTAAATTGTGAATTCATCATACCAGTATCTGTTTTCAATATGGTTACAAACTATTTTACACACACACACACACACACACACACACACATTCAAAACTAGATGTGGAATCATGCCGTCCTAATTGTTTACTATCAGATATTAACTAAGATGGGAGCAGTATTATAGGAAAGTGATAGTACTGAAGAATTTTTATCCCTATTTCTACATATTTTTCAGTTTGAATTTTTGCAACAAGCATGATCGATTGATTGATTTAAAAGTGTGATTTAAAAACCAGAGAATGGCTTTCTTTTTTCTGTAATGAAGAATCATGGAGCATTTGTGGGGTGACATGCATCATAATTATAGCTGTGCTCTATTTTATTCCTGGCGATCCAAGCTAATTGTCTTGATTCAGAGACCAACAGAGAGACTGGAATGAGCTGGCTGCATATATGCCATATTTGGATTTTAATTCATCATTGTTTACTAAATGGATGTGTGAGATGAGGAGAAAGTAGATTTGAATACATGCTTTTAAATGTGAATAATCAGGAAAATGATGCAAACATTAGTTTAAAAACAAAGGAAAAATTTAAAGATGAGAAATCCAGGTTTTTAAGATTGTGTATGTGTATGCAGTAAGTGGGAGGAAAAAGAGAAAGAGGCAGGACATTTTTAATTGGTTTGTAAGATTTCAAAAGAAAGAAAAGAAAAAAAGGAAGAGTTGAACTTTGGGATGATGAGCGCCTACATATCATTTGTTAACCTGAGTTCTCTGTGGTAAATTTAGAATTAAGGTATAAAGAATTCACATGTAAACAGGTATATAGTCTGTGGTAACTCTTGATTTTACTGTATACCTGCATTTATATACTTCTTTTGCACACTGAGTTATCATGGAAAATGAAAGAATTACACATTAATTTACACATATATTCTCACTTGCTCACATAGCTCTATGTAGAAGAAACAGTTTGTAACAAAATTGACATCTCTAAAGTCATGAAGTGTTTTCTCCTTCCAACTGAATTTATATGCATAGAGTTGATATTTCAGATGTTATTTTTGTGGTGAGATAGTCTTTTGGGACTTCAACTACTGGGGATAAAAGAAGTGTGATGTTGATAGAATTCAAAATGCTGTTTGAAGAGGCATGCAAAAGTGGATCTCTCTTATTACCGTCAGAAAAATTGTGGAAAATAGCAATCTTATGTCAATTATATTAAATATATTTATTTTTATATTTTCAGCACAGGGCTTTGAAATTTCAACAAGATTTATATGTAAATGATAAGTTATCATGATATGATTTTAATAGCACCAACACATCAGAAAAAGATAATTACCATCTTACACTTCAACCATCCTTGGAAAATTTAAAATATGCAGTAGGGCTCAGGCATTTGGTAGTTGTCTAATATAGGACATATTTAAATATAAATGCTTTCTAAATACAAATCATTGACAATTAAATATGCAATGATTCATAAACAAGTGTTCTGGCCTCCAGAACTCTGCTATACATGTGTGTATCAACATCTATCTTCAGCCATAAAAACATAGGAATTGATTTAAATATATTTAGCAAACGGCAACAATGCATTAAGCGAAACTTAATAATAAATATGCAGATCACACAGCACCCAAGGGTTAAAAAGAGTGTCTATACATAATTTAACACAAATTTGCTACCCTCTTGGCAGTGTATCTACAATAATCTTCAGTCTCATGCTGATCTACATAGTAATGACATACAGCTATTTAAGTCCTGTTCATCTTATTACTGGCTAATGAAGAAATGGCCAATATCTGTCAGCCAAAGTCAACAAAATGTTAGGAAAACATTAACTAAGACACAATTGTAAAAATTTCCTGGGGATCTAGGCACACTATTCTGTTCTTTGCCTTGGTAAAAGGCTACGTTCATTCAACAAATGCTTAATGAGTCCTCACTCCAAGTAGATACTGATCTATACACTGGAATACTGAGAGAGGACAAGAAAGGCTACTGCTCTGCACAAGATCCTTCAGTCTAAACATTTAAGTACTATGAAGAAAACGACTGTGTGTATGTGCCCACACATGTAGTATGTGGAACAGAAGGAAAATTTTGATCTTTCAACTAATGACAAGAAGTAGGCAGCCATGTAAAAACAGGGTGGCGGAGGAGCAGTGTCCACAGAGGGCATAGTGTATGTAATGCCTTGAGATTCAGAAGAGCTTGGCATGGTTGAAGGAGAAATAGGACAATGTTCATGGAACACAGTAAAAGAGAGGAAGAGTGGGAAGAGGTGAGATAGGAGGGGTATGTCTTGACTTTAGTATTTCCAGATTTATTTTTCTAACTTAATCTTTTACTCCATTATAGTCCCTAATTGATTAGATTGCCTTAACTCTATCATGAACTTTATTCTAAGAACCTGCCCAAATGGAACTTCTTGTTACACAGAGTTCTATTTGTTGTTATTTAAAATTTTTGATTGAATTTCTTATTCTAGATTTTCTGCTAAGAATATCTGGAGTGAAAGAGATTATGCTTTCTCCTTTTCCAGCTCACTTTTCTCTCTCTCACTGGATGATGGAGCATGTTCACTTCCAGAATGGAAATATGGAAAAGCCCAGGTTGGAATTTTATTCTAAAATTTTAACTTAAAAAAAAGTAAAAGAGGTTGTGGAGTCAACTGATGAAGCTCATAGTAGACTTGAGAGCTGTACAGATAGCAGCCTGTTCTAGGTATTGCCCCCGATTATGTGAGATAAGTATCTGTAACAATCAGTGAAGCAAAGCAAAACCTCAACAGTTAAAGCATTTTGGGACATGTTCAAAGAAAATCAGTCTTCCTTTTCTCACACACTTTACCTCCTTCTTCCCCCTTACACACACACTTCCCAACTTACTTGCAAGATTATATTTGAGTCAATGTTACTCACACTTTTAAAATCACTAAAGGCTCTTTCTTCAATTGCTGTTGGACACATGAAAGGTAACAAGCCCTAAAAGTTAACTCAGTACAAACAAATCATTGCCTAAACACTTCCACTTCATGTTCCCCCCCCCGCGACATTCTCACCTTGAACATACTCCTTATATGGTGAGATTTCTGATATGGGATAAAACAACACAAATGATATTATGATTCATGATCTATTTTATGCTATTCAGGGGTACTGGGTACCAAGGGGGAGAGAGAGTTTAGAGATAAAATTTTATGTATACCAATGTTGATTTTAAGTCTATACTTTCCAACCTATCAAAACTCTTTTCTGGTGTATACAACAAAAGTAATGTAATAATCTGTTTCATGTT
This sequence comes from Monodon monoceros, assembly GCF_005190385.1. NCBI lineage: Eukaryota > Metazoa > Chordata > Mammalia > Artiodactyla > Monodontidae > Monodon > Monodon monoceros. The sequence continues at coordinate 139,994,242 of NW_021703768.1, read as the reverse complement.
TAAATGAAGTTATGTACACACACATACATTTATACAAATGAAAATTAAAACAATGCAAGATATGCAACTATGACAACATTTCATTAATAGCTTAATGAATGGTATCAATTATGAAAGACAGTAGTTTTGTTTAGGTATTTTAAAAGGAAAGGCTAAAAAAGCGTGAAGGAAAGAGGTAGGGATTTCAAATGAAGGAAATGAAAACATGAAGATGAGAAATTTAATAATTGGTAGAAGACAGACAAACTATTTGACTGAAGCAGTAGCTTTATACAAATTGATGGCAGTTGTTCTTGCAAAGTATGAGGCCTTTTCCTCAGTGTACCTTCTTTCGAACAGAGTCTTCTTGAAGCTCTCCTTTCTTTGCCTCAGGGACTGTGCACTTTCCAGGCCTCTTTTCTAAACACTCACCTTATCTCTCATGCTCCCTATCCTTCCCTACCCCCCACATTTCTATTTCCTTTTACTGCATTTTTAAAAATCCAATGACTTCCAGAAGTCTTCAACAATCACTCCTTGGCCATCTTCCCTTTTTACACCAAAACTTTTTTTGCAGCGATTGGCTACTGAGTCAGATTCTTCAACTCTCACCTTGGAAATTTCAATGTAGGAAAACTCTGCCAACTACAATAATTGACAGATCATCTCTGTTTCAATTCACTTATTCAAATGTTAACAGAGTTCATAATCCATGTCAAGTACAATTAACTAAAACTGGTACCTATTCCCAAATTCCCTCTTTACATTTTCTTAATCAACTAAGCTCAAGAATTAGACATCATTTCTTACTCTCTTCCTCATCACAAGTAGTATTTAACATTTATGAATTTTACTTTGAAACATTACACACAATTTCCAGTTCTAATATGACCTCGATCCAGGTATATATCATCTCATTCTAGATTATTATACTGGTCTATGAAGTCGATTTTCTGATTCACCTACCTCTCTATTCTGGTCTACCAATTGATAATCTTCTATAATGCTCATTCTCCTCCATCATGAACCAACAGAGCTTCAAAGCATTCTCCAGTGCCAGGCCACACAAACTTGAGGGTCAGAGACAATTGCAAGCGTCAGTACTGAGCATCAGGAGCAGCTAAAATACTTATCATGAGGTCTGAGTTCATTGTGTTAGCTTCAAACTGAGAGTTGAGGCAAGATTCTAATTTTGAATACGTGAGTGCATTTGATATTTAAAGATCCAAGAGTGTTATGGGGCATAGGCAAGACTAACAATTAATTTTAGGGACAGTAATACATTGTTCTCACTGTTCTCTCCCTCTCACGTGCATGGGTGTGTATGCACACAATTCCCATTTCTGATATGCTTGAAGCTTCCAAAACATAGCTTCCATTTACGTCTTTATTATGTGCATATATTCAATGTTTAGGAAAAGGGACAAAACTATTCTTTTCATTCACAATAGTATGATTACTAACATTTTCATAAGTGAATTGGAAACAAAGGCATAAAGCCAAAGAGAGGTAAAAATATTAAATATCTCAAAGTAGGGTCAGTATTAGGGTACAACTAGAACCAAAGTCACAGGGAAATAACAAAAGGTATATGGCAATGCATTTTAAAAAAATAGGGTAGCCCAAAATTAAAAAGGCCTCTCTCACATGAGTAGGAATTCCCAAACTCTGTAAGATTTCAAGATGAATTTATATTGATGGTTAACATACTGTATTCCAGGTGGCCTTCTGGAGTCGCCAAGCAGGGCAAGTGTTGAGGCCAGAGGGGAAAGGGTGAGACGGAACTCCAAGCTCCCCACCCTATTTTCAAAATTCCTTTAATTTTAATGTTTTACATGTTCCGTTCTTTGTAAAAATTCAAATAAACAAAAATAAATTCATTTCTTTAAAAAGATTGATAATCATTGATTTCAACTTATAGAAGTCGTTTCTGAATAATGTTGAAAATTGGACAAGAAGTTTCTAAGATTTAGTTTAAACTCTAGTTCTCCAGGATTTATGTTGTTGTATTCACATAATTCCAATAAATGTATCCATAAATTCTTTAAGATGTAATGAAATGTCAGAAGATATTTGAATAGAGCACTTCATTTTTGCCACAAAATTCTTGATAGATGCCTGGTTCTGACCCCTATGTCAAGGATCATTGAACACGGGCAAATGACCTGAGATGAAGGGTATAAAATGATCTCTTTTTAAGACAAAAATAACTTTGAAAAGATTTTCCTATTTACTTCATGACAAAACAAAATACACGACTTATCATGATAAGTTTGACTCAGATGCATCCCTAAGCCTATTTAAGGAAAAACAGAGCATTAAGCCAAGGTTGTCCTCAGTGTTTTCTGCCTGTGCTTCTACACATCTATCCCTTTCTAGGGTGGGTACTCTGGCGAATCAATGTCTTCATGGTTTCTGTCCTTCACACCTGCCACCCCACACCTGACCATCAGAATCTGCATTCGGTCATATTTAACCAAATGTTTACAATAAAAATAAATAAAATGACCACAGATATGTTAAAGCGCTTTCCTTACCAGGCATATCTGCATTTTTAATAACAATTAAACTTTATGCTATAGATATTAAAAGTCCTGGACTTTTTAAAGTTAAATGAGGCAATCCAAATGCTTCTATAAAGCTGGATATAAGACTATACAGAATGATGAGAATGTGGAAGATCAAAAAGTCAGTGCCACTCTTAAGACACCAAATCAAACAAATCACATCTGAAGTGCAGATACACAGCATGGTTACCCCCATAACTGGTAAATGTTTCTCTCTGGTCCCCATATATCATGTTTCTTCCAATGAAAACACTTAGCTTATACTGCAAACCCTTCCAAGACATTCCTTAATATAGTCCAAGGAAATAGTAATAACCACAATTGGTTTTGAGGAGATTTTTATCAACAGTTTATCATGTATCAGAACCTGTGTCAGATGCTCTGCATCCAATATCTCACTTAGTCCTAGAAAGCAGCCCATGACACCACATTGTTTCATGTTCCCTGTTTCTATGGGCAAGGAAATGAGGCTCAGGGAAATCAGATATTTACTCTCTGGTCTCAAGCTAGAATATGACAGAAGTAGAATATATACCTACATCTCTTTGATGCCAAATTATTCAGAAACTTACTCATAAGTCCCATCTTCACTGATGATTTCTCTGACCACTTTGAACTGTACACCTTTTCTGAGTTCCTGCACTGTGTTCTGTCTCTATCACTTAGTCACTAATCTGAATTTTAACCTCTCTCACACCTGTATGTTGTCTCTCCACATAGAATTTCTTGCTTCTAAAGGATAATGTGCATATACAAACAACAATGTAAAACTTGTTAATGATTTTTAAAATATCACCTATTTTCTCTATTAGGAATAATTTCTGGCTTTTTATCTTAATATGTTGATCGTACTTAAAAGGATTTTTATTTAGTTCTATGTTTTGTATGCTAATCATAGTTCAACAACTATTTATATTGAATTATTAAATTGTTTGAATGTACATACATAAATAGCACTTTAATATAATAACAATTTTCCCATTCTGGAGTTAATTTCATCCACCCATTGGTTGCCTGGATGATACCTAAAGTTCAGACATCAATCTGCTGAGTAATGTTTTTTTCAATACATCTTTCATATTGCCTTTCTTCCTTCTATTCCATCCAGTCTGTTTTCCAGGAATATCAATTATTTATAAATTGGAATTTTACTTATCTATTGGCCCCTTCCTCATTTAATCTTTTTCTTCTCTCAGCAATTTGAGAGAGATCCTCAACTTCATCCTTCATAAACTCTGATAAGACTTCTGTAATACAATCTGCCCCCTTTTCTGCCCAACTTTTTCAATATTTGGGTGGAATATTTATTTCCTAAAGTTCATTTTTGAAATATCCAACCCCTAAATCATCTATTTTTTCCAACTCTTTCTTTTGGTTTCTGTAGTTAATATTTATTTTTAAAAATATGTTATGTCCCTTGAATGTTTTATTCTTCATTTATTGCTGGAAAATACATAGGCTTAATGTCATTATTTTCCTTTTTAAAAATGTTTATTTGTGCCACATCTTCTTTATCCACTCATCTGTCGATGGACAATGGAATATTACTCAGCCATAAAAAGGAACAAAATTGAGTTATTTGTAATGAGGTGGATGAACCTAGAGTCTGTCATACAGAGTGAAGTAAGTCAGAAAGAGAAAAACGAATATCGTATGCTAACGCACATATATGGCATCTAAAGAAACAGTACTGATGAACCTAGTGGCAGGGCAGGAATAAAGACGCAGATGTAGAAAACGGGCCTGAGGACACGGAGAGGACGGGGAAGCTGGGACGAAGAGAGATAGTAGCACTGACATATATACACTACCAAATGTAAAATGGATGGCTAGTGGGAAGCTGTTGCATAGCACAGGGAGATCAGCTCGATGCTTTGTGACCACCTAGAGGGGTGGGTATAGGGAGGGTGGGAGGGAGGCTCAAGGGGGAGGGGATATGGGGATATATGTATACATATAGCTAATTCACTCTGTTTGTTGTAAGCAGAAACTAACAACATTATAAAGTAATTATACTCCTAAAAAGATAAAAAATAAATTTAAAAAATAATAATAAAAATGCTTATTAATTAGGAACAAGAAGCCTAGTTTTTCTGTCTAAAGAGGAGAGATGATTCACCGTGCATAGGAACTCCTCCAACAATGTGTTCAGCTGCAGAGCTATTTGATCATTTACATTCTCAGTTTTAGGACCCAAAAGCCAATAGAGACTCTGCAGGATTCTCATAAACGGACAGACCTAAAGAGTAAAGTGTTGTCTCTGGATTTGACAAAACTGCTGGATTATTCTTTCTAGTTTTCTGTTTAACCCGACATCAACTCCAGGTAAATGGGAACTATGTAGGACCCTTGTTCTGGTGATACTGCTCGGTGGATCACAGACGAAATTAACTACATCAAGGAGATGTTTCCAACCAGTTCTCTGTTTCCAGTGGCCATTGTGCTCTTGGGGCACTCACCGAGAACACTAATCTAAGGGGAGGATACACAGCTATCCCAGTTTTCTCTGGCCTCTAGATCTTACATAACCAGGTTAATGAATATTGATAGGGTTCTGTCAAACCTCTAATGAAAGCTATTCACCACAATCACTTTTGCCAATATTTTGTTTCAGTCTGTCCCTATATGTATTATGCACAACAAACATTTAGTGTATGGAAAGAATCCTCCACAAAATTCCACAGCCAATGTAGATTTTCTTCTTTACATTTCCTTGATTGTTTTAGTCAGGATTTAGTAAGATAATGTTAGGTTTTGATTTTACTCATAAAATCCCATGGATATGGATTGAGAGAGCATAGTAAAAGATCTGGTAATCTGGGCAAGCAGTTGGCATAACTTTAATACAGAGGAAAAGTGTAATCCAATAGGCACTTCTGGAGCATTGAAAGGGCTGTTTAGAAGAGAGCAACATTTGGAGATTCTACCAAGCAGGACAACAAACCATTGGCATCAGGAAAGCCTGTAAGCAGATAGCAGGGTTTTCAGTGGAAATGAATATAGAAAAAAAAGGATTCAAGGCTCTGGAGTTGGGAGGCCTAGAGACCGGTGAGATCTAGGCAAAGGCGGCTTAAAATTGGGATCTAGTTGCCACTGTTACCAATTCAGGTCATGACAAGTCAATTTTCCAAAACAGAACTAAAAATGACTTATTATAGAATACTGAACTAAAGTACCTTAATTCTTTACCAGTAGGGTCATGCTGACACTGATCATTTAGGGAGAGAGGATAACTTAGTTTGGGGAGAGAAGTGATACAGAGACAGATACTGATATTTGCTATAATATTATCATCTGTGATTCTAGAGCCCATGTGATAAGAATCACAAACAACTCACTGAACAATAGTATGTTAAAAAGAAATTGAACTTTTCTGGGCTTATCCAATAATTAGTCTCTCATTTTCCAAATGCTATAATGCTTCTCATATATGATTGATATCCTTTAAAAAGTACAGCTCCTCACTGCCCAAAGCTCTGCTGTTTGCTTTTAGCGTCTGATTACACAAGTTAAAAGAACCTTACAGTATATCAAGAAAATGTTCTCTATTACATAAATGGAGTTGGCTACTCAACATATGTATAAGGGTTTTTTTTCATGTTGTACCAATATACAGATTTTTAATAATATGTTTACAAATGATTACATTTTCTGTATATTTTTATTCACTTAGTAAGTTCTTTTTGTATACTGATTGAATGTGCGATTCCATATTAGTTATTATATACTGGAGTATAAAATAATAAGAAATGTGATTTCTAGCCTCAAAATGGTAACAATATTGTATCATATACAATATTTGAAGACAAAATTATATATGAAAAATTAATATAGAGTGGCCTGAGAAGGTTGGTAGTATAAATATACAAAATTGCTTATATATAAATGACTATAGAGAAAACATAAAATAATAATCTATCAATAACACTACTCATGGAAAGTTTATAGGATAAAAATTCTTATGGAAATAAAAATATAGCACTGATTACCATAAAGGGAAACTTCCTTAATTGGAAAAAAATAGATGAATGCATGTTCAGTACAATGTTTTAATTAGTAATAATAAGAGTTTACTGACTTTTTAAATAGAAATCTCAAAGAAAGGGCAGAAAGAACTATTATGCCAATTTAACTATTTCATTTTTTCTGTTCCTTAAATATAAGAATCAAACTCATCAAATACAAATTAGATACATAAGTGGAATTAAAATATTTTAGAAATCACACATGGTAGCAATCTGGACTAGTCCTTAAATTATTAAGGATTATTTATCAGTACATACTAAATGAAGTAAAATAATTTAATTCTCTTTCAATTAACTGTATTTAATATTTTACTGTTCTTCACAAAAAAGACTATTGAATCTCACTCACTCTGTTTTATAGAGTTAAATGTACACTGCAACAGATGAGAATAATATTCCTAAAATATACATTTTATCCAGCCATTCCCTTCATTAAAAATATTCAAGGTCGCTTCATTGCCTATTAAGCAAAGTAGAACCCAGAGCTGGGCATTTAACCTTGAAGTTATATGGACCTTAGAGGTCATTCTGTCTGAGAGGCTACCTAATATAAATATCACCTCTACATTTCATTAACACAAAGAACAAAGTCAGGGGAGATAATTCACATATGGTGGCGGTGATGGCTCTAATCACAAGTCTGGTAACGGGCTATCTGGGATCTGTTTACATACAACTAGCTCTTGGTACTTAAATGATGACACCATACCATAGCAGAATTTGGTGATTCTGGCATTAGACAGAACTCTACTTAAATTCCAAGTCTTAGATAATTATATACTAATAGAGACTGGATATATGCATGCATTCTAAACTCTTCTTCCTCCCGTTGCACACAGCCTGAGTGCCTTTCTCAGGAAGTTACATTGTGGCAATGAGACTGATTTCAAAACAACCTGAGTGAGAATGATGTACACTGCCTTTTAGCTCTTAAAACTACCCAAATATAATCTTCCATGTTCTTCTCAATTCATTGCTAAATGCAAGGGTCTTTAGGCTATAGAAGAGTGAAAAGCTACAATATGAAGACCCTGGGTCTCTAGATTACCATATAGGAGTTGGCTGACAATTAAGAACATCTTTAAATTTTACTTAATTATAAATATATTTATAATCCTATACTGAATGATAAATATAATAACTGCTGTGTTTGCTATGGAAACTAGTGTCATATTTATTAATGCAGCTGTTAACATGTAAATACTATATTATCTATATATTGTTATAAAATTAAAGATATATTTAAATAAGTCTGTGCATTGCCAAAAATAAACATAATAATACTCAGCTTCATGTTTCATACTTCTCTCTTTGCTGCCAGAATTTACACCTGTTGGCTCAGTTTCAAGAATATGATATAATATAAAGCAAGTTTAATATTCCTTCCATACTAAAACATTTTAAATATTTTAAAAAACATCATGTTATTTTCTTCCCCATTCCATACTGTATACCCTTAAGTTCTCAACCTTTCTTCAGACACTGTCATGATCAGCTTGGCATTCTACCTGAACATATTCATCCACAAAACAAGGATTTAGTTGTGTCAGTGATGTGCTGTGTGCGAGCACCAAGGATATAGAGATAAATGAAACAGTGTAAATCAAAGTCTAGTACAAGAGACAGGCAATACAAACAGATACGATACTTACACAACATGGGCTATAGTAAACATACATTTCAATTTGTTAATATTACATCAGAAATAATGTAATTGTCCAGCTATTCTGACCACTGTAGAGTGTGATCAAGCTATCAATTCCTTTGGGACATTATGTTTACAATGTTCACTCAGTCATTCAATAAATATTCAGTGAGCCTCTGCTATGTACCAAGCACCGGGTATTGTTTAGAGTAAATATATATGGATCATGCTTTCACAGGGTTCATTGATTAATGAAGATATTACTGAGTAATTAAAACAACCTATGGAATGCCAATAGGTTTTTGACAAAAATTTCTATCCCCACTCTTTTCTTCTCCTTTACTGTATTTCTTTTGGCCTTAAAACAATTCTCTAACATCTTTACAGTTGTATGCACCAACAGTTCACAGCATCTTTGAGATGCAGGTACTCCAGCACAATTCAAAATTACTAGCATTGCAATTCTTACCTACTTAGCAGAAGTCACCTCGTCAAGTGGCTGGCATTATGACAATTAAAATAAAAAAGAAAGATTTAGCTGTAATAGGTTTTTAACAAATAGTTGTCATGATTCGGTGGCAGCAAGGCAAAAGAGAAGTTTTTTTTTTTTTAATGTTTCTGCTTTTGAAGCATGAAAACTATTGATATCATTAATATACACAGTGAACTGGATAAATAATATGCATGTAGGTGGTAATGATGGCTCTGATATTTACAAATGATGGCTTGATTTTGACAACCAAAAAGAAACATTTAGAAAGCAGCTCCAAAAAATGGTTCTGAAGCAAGGAAACTTTGGTAACTGAAGTACTGAAGTATTATATGAAGAAAGATAACAGAAAAAGACTGATAAGGACAAAACTTTTCATCCAAATAAGTGATTAAATTTGGGAGTTGCAAAGAGGATTTCCAAATTTTTGTAATTCTCTAATTTTGGGGGATGTACATAGAAGTCCTGGCTGGAGGTGTGCCTTTATCCAACCAGATCATACACACTGCAAAAATTTACTATGTTGTTAAAATTTACAAATAAAGTATGTCAGTCAGTGGTCAATTGGGAAAATTGTAAAGCCATTCTACGTATTTCACAGAGAAAATGATTTAATATAGAGTATGAAGCACTTACAAGATCACAACACACTATGTGGGTGTAAATGCCAGGGAAGGTCTTCACTAGCGGCCGTAGTGATCACCCTTGTGGAAAGCAATACAGGAATGTCTAAAAGTTAATTTTTTGTTTGTTTGTTTTTTTGCAGTACGCAGGCCTCTCACTGTTGTGGCCTCTCTCATTGCGGAGCACAGGGTCCGGATGCGCAGGCTCAGCGGCCATGGCTCATGGGCCCAGCCGCTCCGCGGCATATGGCATCTTCCCGGACCGGGGCACAAACCTGTGTCCCCGGCATCGGCAGGTGGACTCTCAACCACTGCGCCACCAGGGAAGCCCTAAATATTTAATTTTATAAGTAGTTATTTATTGTGAAGGAAGATGTAATAAGAGAAGGAATTTTTAGTGGTTATTAGTTTAATGTGTTACGCCCACTAAACTGTATGTTCCTTGTGAGAGGAGGCTCCTCCCCTTTTGATCACAAGTTCACTTGAACAAAAAGGAGGATAATAAAAGATGGATGTGAAGGTTTTATTCATGTTATTTATCTTTATGAAGGTCATTCTCCTCTGCAAAAATTTCTTAATAAAAGTATTTAATAAATGGAAATAAATCTTTAATAAAATTTAAGATATTTAATAAAAATGGATTTTGGTTTAGTACAGTTTTTATATATAGTGTATAATGTTTTATTATAAATTATTTGAAAATCTCATAAAATTTTATTGATTTACCAAACAACTTGAATAAGAAAACCGAATTAAAATTCAATTAGAAATTTAGGAGCAATGTCTATTAGGGGATCTGTTAAATAAATTACATGCAATACCATTCAGTCATTAAAATAAGTACTGTTAATAGCAATGAGAAACTTTTACTGAGTGTTTCCTTTGTAGAACACAGTTTGCTAAGTGCTTTATTTGCATTAACTCAGTAAATATTGATAATACTTATTAATAATATTAATATTTATATGAATGTATAATAAAATAGAATCTATTAAAATAAAGATACTTTCATGTAAAAAGTAACAGCAAGTTAGCTTTTGATTAAAGATTAGATAACATTAAATATTTTGTAACAATTTACTTTTTTTAAGTCTTTATTGAATTTGTTACAATATTGCTTCTGTTTTATGTTTTGGGTTTTTGCCTGGGAGGCATGTGGGATCATAGCTCCTTGAGCCACACCCTCTGCATTGGAAGGCGAAGCCTTAACCACTGGACTGCCAAGGAAGTCCCCTTTTGTAACAATTTATTTGAATCATGGTACATCCTCATTCCATGCAAGTGGACTCTGTATTGTTTTGAATTGTATACAGAATATATGTATTAAGACCATTTTGTTGATTATTTTACTGTATACTCTAAATAATCAATTACATATTCCTTAGAACAAAATTAATATTTATAATTAACTCACAATATACATTAAATATATTTCAGAAAAACTAAAGCTGAAAAAAAAAGATTCATAATTGTCATATTCTTCAGTTTTCCCAAATTAGAAATGCTTAAATAGTTCTAGTATACTTAGGATCCACAAGATCAAATATTGTTTCCTATTACAAACAGAAACCATTTCAAATTGCAATTATGATCACAAAATGAAAATTCTGGAATTTGATTCTACATAGATTTCTATAGAGAATGGTATGACATCAACTGCATTAGAAGGTAGCTTATGTTTAAGGCCACCTTATATCTTTCCATATTATCCTTCTTTTTCATCCATAAGTACTTGTATGATATGACCCTTTACCATACCTAAGTGTTCCGAAGGGACATATTGTAATGGTCCTCATCTGCAACCCTGAACATATCTAACATCTTACACTGACTGTAAATAGCCAAACCACCTTTGTAGGTTCAGAGACAAATCAACGCATGATAAATAACACCATTCCACTTTTGACAAAAGAATGGGAGGTTAATGTGTTTCCCATTATTACTGGAAAGAAAATAAGAAAATTTTCTGCCTTTGAGAATAGATGTGGGTTTGTCTTCTTGACAAAATGTAAGTTTGTCTACAGAAGGCATCAAATGCATTCTCAATAAATTTTTCTCATAATAATCTAATCAGGCCTTTTAAAAAATGAAGGTAAGAAAAAGACTTTATATGTATTCCCTATAATAAATATTTAAACCACTCAATGTATCTTCAAAAATTATTTAAGTATATTGTGTATAAAAAGAAAATCTACTCCTATTTTGTGATGCTTGTAAGGCAGGCAGATATGCATATGAATAATAAATATGTCACAGGGTATTAGGCATTTGTAATAGTATCAAAACAAACGCAGAAAAAAAAAACTACAATGGTGTCTCCATGGTAGTAGTAGATGGTGGGTACGGGACGCTGGGAAGAGTAAATGAAGGGAAAAAGGAAAAAAACATTATGGATGAAATGGCATTTAAACTGGGTCTTGATAAATGAGCAGAATAGTAAATATGTGGACCACAAAAGCAACCCATGCTGACTGAATATCACAGGCAAAGCGTGAATACTCCCATTAAATAATTTAATTAGAAACCAGAGATTGAAGCAAATATGTTGGGTCTAGCTATGGACAACCTTGAGTGCCAGGATAAGGCATTCGTCATTGGTTTGGTAACTAAGAGAAACTGAAGGATCTTGAGCAGGAAACCTGACTAACAAGAGAAGATAGGAAGTCTACTAGGATTTGTAGGAATGATGTTAAAAGACTATTTTGATAATCTAAGGAAGAAGAAATAAAACTCTAAACTGAGGGGAACTAGTTATAACAGATGCCAGATAACTATTGGTATAACTAACACTTAGCTAATTTCCCCAGAGAAATACATTCAGAAAATAAATGTGCTAAAGAAAATCATATATTATAGGGGAGGCCAGCTGAAGAAACTACATGCATGAATGTGTTTGTGTAATTTCTTTTCTTTTGCTTTCAATGCTACTTTTTTAAAGTATGATAATTACCAATTTCTGTGTACCATAAAATTATAAAAAGACACAGGCAATTTTGGCTTAACTACAAATTAACACACACAAATTCATCAAGGGTGTTTGTGTGTGATACCTCCCCTACTAATATGTCAAAAAGACCACCTACTCTCTCAAGAATAGTATCTGTAGAAGACAAGGAGGAAACAAGTTCTTCTCAAGAATGCTTTTTCTTTCTCCTACAGCAACATTAATTACATTGTCAGCTTGAGTCGAAAGAATGAGATAGGCAGAGGCAATCTGATTCTCATCCTGTTTAAACTTGTCAGTTCCAAAATGAAGTCAAGAGTTAGGGAAAAGGGAGAAGTCTCCTTCCTCATTTAGAGATAAATGGGAAGTCCAACTCCTGAATAGTTTTTTTTAAAAAAGGTTACTCTCCAGAACTCACTTGTCTCTTTTTTAAAGTATTACTAATTCAGCCTCTCACATGATACCCACAGGCTGTGAGCGATGTTTTTCATCAGGAGACACTCCCACCTTCAGCACTGCTATGCATCATCTGTTGTGCCTTTGACCCTGTGCTGAAAGAAAATGTATCTGTAAAGTGCTTAGGAGCTGCCAAGACTTACACACAAATTTTTAAGCTGAACTTTTGCTTCAAGCCAGTGTTCTTACTTCCTAGCTCTGCTGTTTTGTGTGGCTTGCCAGACAACCCCAAGGATAAGCTCATTTCAACAAGCATCTATTTGTTAGAGCTGTGACTCACAGAATGGTCTTGATATTTCATACACATACACACACACACACACACACACACACACACACACACACACACACACATATCTCCATAGGAGAGAAGGGAGTTAAAGGGGGAAAACCTGAGGAAAGAACAAAAGTATATGAAGTGTGAATATCTAGATCACCCAGTGAAGACAGTGTTAAGAAGTATGACACATGGATGTGAAATGGAGAGGCTGAGAGGAAAAGAGGTATGTGATTTGCACCAGAGATCAAAACACTCTGAACATGCCAAGTAGTAAAGGGAGTTTAAATAGAGATCATGGTCAGTCAAGAGATTTTCATTTTTTCCCTCTTCTTTGAGTTGTGAATTGACAACTTTCCTTTCCCCAAATAAAGGCTTTTATTTAATCAGATTAGATAAAATGAGTGGAATGAAAAGAAAAAGGCTTTTTTTTATTCTTTTTTTTTTTTTTTTTTTTTTTTTGCGGTACACTGGCCTCTCACTGTTGTGGCCTCTCCCATTGCGGAGCACAGGCTCTGAACGTGCAGGCTCAGCGGCCATGGCTCACGGGCCTAGCCGCTCCGCGGCATGGGGGATCTTCCCAGACCGGGGCACGAACCCGTGTCCCCTGCATCGGCAGGCGGACTCCCAACCACTGCGCCACCAGGGAAGCCCTGAAAAAGGTTTTTTTATTACTCATTTCTCTAACAGAATTTTTTTATCTCAAAGAAAGTAAATAGATTCAAATAATCACTTATTAAAATTAGCTGGGACAAAGTTATAAGAAACCCAAAACATGAATGATTTTATTAGGATTAATATGTTTCACCAAATACCACCCTCTTCGCACCTACACTGCTCTGATGGCTCACATGAATTTTTTAGATATGTTTTTAGAGTACATTCTTAAAAATATTAGTTTAAATGTCAATTTTTTTAACAGAAGCTTAGATACACTAGTGAGTATTGACTTTATGGAAATAAATCTATTCACCAATGTTCTGTCTACAGATTTTCTGTGACACTCCAGTGAGACCCAAAAATGCTACCGCTTCCTAAATTCAGGTTAGCGTACATGGGCTGGGATATAACAGTTTCTCCATTATCTTCTTCATAACCTAAGTCTTAAAGGTCAGTTAATGATGACAAACAGAAAAAGAAAAAAAAAAAAGGGAGTAGGAAAAAAACAAAAAAGTTTTATTGTCAATTTTTTAAAAAAAATAACTGGTCCTGATAGGATTCTTCCTGATTTTAAAAAGGAAAGTGCATTTACCAATTTTTCTAATCTCTTTAAAGTTTTTCAGTAGTTTTAAATTAAATCCCTTTCACCCTTATCTCTTTATCCATCAGAAAATCCAAAGGGTATTTGAATTCAGACATCTATTGCACCAAAGATCTTTCATTACAAGGCACAAACAAGCACTTTTATTGAACAAGAACCCAATTACTTAACCCTGCTTCAGGTTTCATTCTACCCTGAGGCATCTACCCTGACAGAAGCCTACTAATCTCTTCTGATGGACATTGCTACATATCAGTTCTGATACACAGAGATGATTCCTAACCTCCTTGTAGAGAACCACTGATTAAATAAACTGAGATGCCCGTCTCAGCTTCCTTGGACCCATGAATAGCAATGAGAAAGAGTGCAGGCAGATATGGACCCTTTCCTCCTCTGTGTATGGCACAGGGAGAGAGAAAAGCAAAAAAGAGGAGTATTTTCTCTGAGAAAATAATCAGCATTTACCAAACTCTTGTACTGGCATTTCCTAAGGTTCTCTCTAGTGTGTTTCTACTCTTTAAATTACTGTCATACTCCCCACATTTTACTAGAAGACACGAAAATCAATTCCTTAAAGCTCTTGTACCTTTGCTGCTGCCATTCTTTTTTTTTTTTAAAACTCATAGACAATGTTAATAACTTGACCTTTATGTCAGTAATTCTCAACCCTGAATGGGCATCAGAATAACCCAGGAACTTTAAAGAAGCCCGAGACCCATTTCTAGAGGTTCTGACCTAATTCTTCAGGGCTGGGACCAGAGCATTATTATTTTTTAAAAGCTCTCCAAATGACTGTAATACACAGCTAAGTTTGAGAAGCACTGCTTGGTGTAAATAGCAACAAATATATTTGTTAATTATCATGTTAGAATTATGAAGAGGTCTTAGGAATCACTTAGTCTAGCTTCACTTCCAATGCAGGAATATCCTAAAGGCTCAAAAGTTACACTGATGAACACATTGTTACCTCACAAGAAAGGCCATTTCTTTGGTTTCCTTTTAACATTAAATTTTTGGAAAAATTCCCCAAGATACTTCAAAGTATCCATACACAAGACTGCTCATGACAACACTGTACACATTATCAAATAAACTCAATAATTTAATATCCACCAATAAGGAACCAATTGGAGATTATATATGTATATCAAAGAGAGAGGGTTCAGAACAGGGAACAGGGAGAATACCTTCAGTGTAAAATATTTTAAGGATGTACCTATCATATATGTACAGTTAGATGCAGAACACCTTCCTGAAGGATACTATAAATAGTGGTTTCCAGAAAGATGAGACTAGGCTTTTTAGTTTATACCTTTTTAATTATTTCTATTTTCTAATCATTTGTATGAACTACTTTCTTGTATTTCAATTAGCAGAGGTTATTTAGATACTGGGATAAAAGACCATGTGTGTTTCTTTTTCTAAAGTTTTCAGTATCCTTCCAGTACTTATATGAAATCTGCTACCCACGCTTTTCCTTGAGCTACTATTTGGAGCTACACAGAATGAAGTTACAAGTCTTCTGCATGATAGCCCTTTAGCTATTTGAAAGAACACAATAATGTTTTCCCTTGGTGGAAACTCATTTTTTTCTATTCTTCTTCATATTCCTTCAAAGACTGTGTATTATGGGCTTAGTATTAATGTGTGAGAATTAAAGAATATGGAAATAATTTCACAAATAACTGCCACTAAAAGCTTATATTCAATCAAGGATATAAAAATAAAAATATAGTATAAAATAAAATATAGTAATTTTGTTACAAGTTTATTTATAACCAGAGAAAATGAGTGCACGTAGGGGAGTCTATTTTTTCAAGACAGTGGGCAGTAAATAGGAGAGTGAAGTTGGTAAATAGGCATGGAACACTTTTATGAAAATTTATTTTTGAAGGTAACAAAGCATTTTTATGTGTTATTTTACTGCAGTTTTATAAAAGTACCAGATATTATTATCACCATTTTATAGCTGCAGAAATGGAAGCTCATATGATAATGGTTGTAAGGTCTTTTTTTTCCTCTGTGCTCTGATTCATCAATGTTGCTCGGCAAGACTCAAGAATTAAAGACATTTCCTAAATGCACTCTGCTCAGTACAGAAGCAAGTGGCACTTCCGGGTCCACTGATGTTAACACTAACGCCTCTGATAATTTGCTTTCTACAGTAGAAAGAGTGGGGGGAAATGGTCAAAGCAGGAGTGAAGTATGTGGAGGAATGAGCCCCTAAGTCTGCCTGGAAGAGGCAATGACAGCTTCAGAGAGGAAGAGTGTTGGCTTGAGATGACATCTGAAGGGCAAAGAAGAGTTTTTCAGGGGCACAAACAGTGAGGGCTTCATTTTAGGCAGAGGCAACAGCACAACCAGAAATCCTGCATGTTAAGGCACTATGGGTGCTTTCGTATTGTTTAGAGTTGCAAGGACAGGAATAGAGAGACAAATGGGAGTGAGATTAGAAAGGGAGACATTAGACCAACCATTAGTATCTTGGAAATTTGAATTTGACTATTGGCACTGGAAATAAACAAAGTAATAACTCACTTTATGTCCCAGAAAATACTTGTGTATTTGTTAGAAGCTGAAAAGGAATGAAGGCACGCATAATAGGGGCACTCTCAGCTAAAATAAAACGTCCACATAAATATGGGCAGCTTGGGCTTCCCTGGTGGCGCAGTGGTTGAGAGTCCGCCTGCCGATGCAAGGGACACGGGTTCGTGCCCCACTCCGGGAAGATCCCACATGCCGCAGAGCGGCTGGGCCCGTGAGCCATGGCCGCTGAGCCTGCGCGTCCGGAGCCTGTGCTCTGCAACAGGAGAGGCCGCGACAGTGAGAGGCCCGCGTACAGCAAAAAAAAAAAAAAAAAAAAAAAAAAATATATATATATATATATATATATGGGCAGCTTTTAAGTTGTAATGACAATTTACTACTTTTGTAATTTTTACTCCCTATTGGGAACACTGTCATACACTTTTGTGAGAAATGGCTGTCTTTTTTATTAAGTTATGAATGGTACAGAAGAGTCAATAGGTACCTAATATGACTGTTTATGGTTAGGATTGCTTTCAAATTTGTTTTGGCATAATACTTCCATCAGAACTTTCTAAGTCAGTTAATAAAAAACATGGAATACTTCCATTAGAGGTCATTTATTAGGCTATTTCCTACGATTTCTTTGCTTTCAATTTCTTGTCAAATGAAAGGCCATATCTCAGCTTCTCCTGAACAATTTTGAGCTTTAGCTTCTATAGTACAGTTGTCTAC
This sequence comes from Monodon monoceros, assembly GCF_005190385.1. Lineage (NCBI taxonomy): Eukaryota > Metazoa > Chordata > Mammalia > Artiodactyla > Monodontidae > Monodon > Monodon monoceros. The sequence goes on along the minus strand of NW_021703768.1, from coordinate 139,976,714 downwards.
TGCATATTCTAAAATTGGGATCCCCACTGGGAACTACAGGAATCCATGGTAAGAAGATACACAGCAATATGTATGAGAATTTTTTTTTTCTTCTTAGTTTTAATATTCTTTAAGATAGCATGCTGGCTTCCTCTGATGTGGGAACATTCTTCAAAAGACACTAAATTTAAGGTTTTAAACAATATTCTGAAATGCTTATATAACGTTCATTTTTGAGATTTAAAAAAGTATGGGTTAATAGGTAGTTTCAGACAATAACAGAACAAAGCCATTATATTTGGAGTATGAGACCAAAATATTTTTGTGAGATCCAGTGTTCAGGATTACACTGGTTACTTTATTTGATAGAAGTATAATGTATGGCATCAGTATGTAGATTAATTATGACTGTTTCATGTTTTATTGTCAAATTTCCTTGGCTAATAAAGCCATAGATAATGAAGCTGGCAGATGAGATCATTTTCTGGAGTTTTCAAGGTCAATATGTCAATTAAGATTGTGGGCTAATTCATTAGTACTAGAAAAAAAATGAACATGTTGAGCTACAGGAGATTGCAAGCCCGGGATATCAAACAACTGTACTGACTTATGACAGCCTCAAGTTCTCTATTTTGTGAAGTGATTTAGAGGGGCAAATTACTTTTTCACTAATTTGACAAAGATGAAACTTTCTAAAACTGCATAATATAGGTTCAAATACAGCTGCATCATATAAATCAGTGAACCATGATACATATACTGAGCCAAATTCTCCAAGAACATAAATTTTCTGTTTCATTTGGCAGCAGTATAAATTTGTTTAATGCATTCATTCAATGGACAAGGATTTACAATCTACTGACTATGTACTCTGCACAAGATTCTCTGTTCAGCCACCTGGGAGGCAAAACAAAAAAAAAAGGCAGCCATGGTCTTCACTCTCACATAACTTACAGAGACAGATATTAAACAAGTACATAATTAGTGTTAATTATAGTTGGCATAAGTACCACAAAAGGAAATCTTGCATGATGTGATAGGATACAGTTGTTATTGTATAGTACCTTAAAAATGTGTGGTCTGAACATATTCATAGATGCTAATTTACTAATTAAATGTAATTGAGTATTTATTGAGAACCTACTATATTCCATTCATCCTATGGGTGCTGAGGATATAAGGAAATCACACAGTGTAACTGGGGAAAAGGATACATGCACAGCAAAATGCAAAAGCTATGGAAGCACAGACAAAAGGGTGGCCCCTGAGATTAAAAATGAAGACTTCAGAAAAAATCTCATTCATTCATTTATTCATGCATTCCTTGAATATCTGTCAGATTTCAAACACGGTACTGTGGGTCAGAAATTTCTGTCAATAAAACACAACCTCTGTCCATAAAGGATGTCCAATCAGGATGAGTTTCCCCTCAGGGGACCTAAGGCCATGTCTGGAGACATTTTTCTTTGTCATGACTGGGGAGAGGGCTCTACTGCCATCCACTGGATAGAGGCCAGAGATGCTGTTAAACATCCTACAATGTAAAGGACATTTTGCACACACAACAAATATTTTCCCTCACAATGGATAATTATCCATCCCAAAATGTCAACAGGACCAAGGTTGATAAACCCTTGAGAACCATAGAGAAATAAGTATCAATTACAGTCCAGTAGTACTAGTGTTGAAATGTGGCTGTGGTTTAAAAAACTCAGTAAAGGATAGATTGTGATGAAAGAAAGAATAGGCAAGGAAAATCATTTGGCTTGGCATGCTGCTATTGCAAATTATGGTGAGATGCTGGAAAGACCTGGGCTAGGACTATCAAAATGAAGATAGCAAGGTTAATTTTAAAAATTCATGTGAGAGGAAATCTGAGAGGTAAAATAAGTACTGCTTTACTTAGCAATTATGTGGTGGAAATTTTCAGGGAGAAAGGGCTGAAGCAGATGGAAGGGGCAGTGATTTCCTTAAGATTTGTTTAGTTTGGGAGGTAGGTTATAGCGTTAACACTAACAAACATTGAAACACAGGAGGAGGAGCAGGTTTGGAGGGATATTAACAATGATAATAAAGATAATCCTTACACCAATAGTCCCTGACTTATGATGGCTCGACTGAAAATTTTTTGACTTTACAACGGGGCAAAAGCAATATGCATTCAGTAGAAACCATACTTCAAATTTTGAATTTTGATTTTCCTGGGCTAGCAATATGTGGTACAATGCTCTCTTGTGATGCTGGGCAGTGGCAGCGAACCACAGCAGCCAGTCAGCCATGCCATCATGAGGGTAGAGAACCAATACACTTACCACCATTCTGTATCCATATGACCGTTCTGTTTTCCACTTTTGGTACAGTATTCAATAAATTAAATGAGATATTCAACACTTTATTATACAATAGGATTTGTGTTGGACCATTTTGCTCAACAGTAAGCTAATTTAAGTGTTCTGAACACGTTTAAGGCAGGCTAGGCTAAGCTAAGATTCTCAGTAGGTTAGGTGTAGTAAACGCATTTTCAGACTTACAATATTTTCAAATTACAATGGGTTTACTGAGACATAACCCCATCATAAGTTGAGGAAGATCTGTATGCTATCATGTGTTAGTGTGCTAGTCAGAGCAAACATTATTAAATTAGTCATAACTGTTGATACGGAGGTAGTGCTATTTAAAGTTAGTATAGTTGAGCCTTGAACTAGCGTAGGGCTTAGGGGCACTGACCTCCCCACCCCAAACAGTCAAAACTCCACGTATAACTTTACCATCAGCCCTTTGTATCTGTGGTTCCACATCCACTGATTCAACCAACCTCCCACTGCATGTACTGTAGTATATATTTATTGAAAAAAATCCAGTATAAGTGGACCTGTGCAGTTCAAACCTGTGTTGCTGAAGTGTCAACTGTACTGTTATCCACAATTTTTAAGACAGGGTAAGAAAGATCAAATAAATTGCTCAAGGTCACACTGCTTATAAGAGGCAATATCCAGGCTACAACTGAGATTTACTTTCTCTTAAAGCTGAGGTTTGCAATCTCTATGCTCTATTGGATAAGCAAGGAGACTGGACAATCCAGGTGGAGTTTTCACACTCTGGATTCAGACTGCCTGGCTTCTCCAAACAGCAAAACGTGGTGTAAAAGCTTGTATACTACTAGCTTATTAGGGAGTACAATTCCAGGGAAGCTGAAGTGAGGAGAAATGTCAGTGAGTCATTGATGTAGGGAAAGCAATCATTCAATATTAAATCAAGCACACTTGACATCCTGATTAAAGGAGAATCCTCTAAGAGGCCATTTAAACTTTGCATTTCAGGACAGTCCATGCAGAAGAAGAAAAGGAGACTGTTCAACAAGGTCTCAACAACATTAGTGAAATATTCACTCCAAAACCTTTAATTTTCATGTACAATTATCCTTTAATTCTCCTTCCAGCTTGCTCATACAGAGATAACCAAGCGACCCTCAGTGGCAGCAGAGATGACCTGGGGCAGGAAGCAAGAGAAATACAGCATGCATGTGCAGAAGACAAGATACTGCTGAGCTGTGCCTGTGAGAATCAACCACAAGGAAGCTAATGCAAAATAAGTGGCCAAGTCCTGGAGACAAGTGCAGTTGGGAAGCTATGCAATGGTATGTAAGACGTAGCTGATATAGCTGGTCTCTACAAATTATCAGTTTTGTCACTTTCTTAAGTTACTCCCCCTCCTGGGGTCTTAATTTCCTCATCTGTAAAACAGAGAAAAATCATAGTACCTACCTTGTAGTGTTGTGAGGATTAAAAGATTTAATATATATCAATCAATTAAAACATTACCAGCATAAGCACCAAATGTATTATCTGTTATGGGCATCACTACCACTGGTGCTGCTGAAAAAGAGAAAAATAGCCACTTATACCCAGGAACTGGCTGACTCAACAGCAAGGGTTTGGTGTTGTTAGGAGTTGACCTGGCATTCACAGCTAAGGGTGTTATGTTCTCTTGTGAATATAAACAATCTCAGACAAAACACCAAGATCCAACAAGGTCACTTTTCACATTTGAAAAAAATGTCAAATTGCAGAAGTAAATTGCCAAGGGTTGAACCAGGGAGAATATACCAGCATTGAAGGGACAGGCCAAATAAAAAGGACTGATCACTTTGTTCAATGAATAGATTTATCAGTAGTCATGTAGGAGAAGAAATAAGAGTTCAACTTATAGAAAGAAGGAGAGAGTTTTAAGAATGTCATGGTGGGGCTTCCCTGGTGGCGCAGTGGTTGAGCGTCCGCCTGCCGATGCAGGGGACACGGGTTTGTGCCCCGGCTGGGGAGGATCCCACGTGCCGCGGAGCGGCTGGGCCCATGAGCCATGGCTGCTGAGCCTGTGCGTCTGGAGCCTGTGCTCCGCAATGGCAGAGGCCACAGCGGTGGGAGGCCCGCGTACCGCAAAAAAAAAAAAAAAAAAGAAGAATGTCATGGTGGTCCCACGTGCATGATTTTTAAATGTCCAGGTAAATAAACACTAGGGAAAGTCCATTGGAACAGACATATAGGGAGTACGATAGTCAATACTCCAAAGAGTATTTGAGTAACTGGATGAAATAAAAGAAGATGGATTACAGTGGGCAAAGTGATCAGTGAGAAATGGGGAAATCAGTCATTTTTAAAGTATGAATGTGAATAGGACAAAGATGGGAATTTAACTTTCAGGAAATATAGCAGTGCAGGAGGGATTATTTATGACAGGGACAAGTAAACATTTTAGTTTGCTTTAAGAAAGGTTCTGTGGGAAAGGAGTATTTGCAGATCCAAGAAAGTGAGGGAAAGTTTGATGAATTAAGATCCTAGAGTACGTGGGAGGAAAAGAGATCAAGAACATGGTTGGAGAACTAATCCAAAAAGATCAAAGGCATTTCATTTTCTGAAATGGGAGAAATTAAAGAGAGACAAATACTAGTATCATTGAATGTGAAGGATCTGTGTTAGAGGTTGAGGAGAGGCAGCTAAGGCATTTTATCATTGTTGACTTGTTTTCTGAGTCAGGAAATAGTCCGAGACATCCGTGGATGTCATCTGAGCTTGATAACACTAGAACAGCCACGTCAAAAAAAGAGTAACTGGAGACAATAAGCAGAAAAGAAAAAGACTGTCAGGCATTATTAAGAATGCAGTTAGGAGGGAAGCTTCTATACTCATAGCCCTAATGGACCTGATCAGCATGGCTCTGTAATGTTTCTCTAGCGGTCCTCAGCAAATGACATGAGGACAAGACAAATAATATGCTTGGACTAATCCCTGTGTTCAATGGCAAATTTTCTGTGATGGATGATTAAGGGGAACAAAAGAATAGAAAGTCTGGGGCTTCCCTGGTGGCGCAGTGGTTGAGGGTCCACCTGCCGATACAGGCCTGCATGCCACAAAAAAAAAAAAAAGAAAAAAAAAAAAGAATAGAAAGTCTGATAAGAGCACGATTGAAATGAGTGATGAATATGTCCAGGCTAGATAAACAAGAAAGGAAAGCCAACTACAAAATAACCTATTAAGGGAGCTCAAAGCTCTAAAGTCATTGGTGGTGGAGGAATAGAGGTAGTATAGAAGTTAATGGAAGGGGATGAGGGAGGGGTTTGAAGTGGGAGGGGAGGTCAAGAGCTAGGTTCAGTAACAATGCCAGTGAGGGAATTTGAAGGTTGGAAAGACAGATGATTTCAGATAAAGAGCTTAAGATTTTGGAAACACAACAGTTATGAGGATAGTAAGATGAATACAATAGTCTAGAAATTTGGCCTTGAGGTCGGACAGGGTATGGAGGGAAGTGACTAGAAAAGGTCTCCAGGACCCTAGGGGCCAGCAAACGTATTGCATGTTAACAGAAGACAAACTTTAAAAAGATTACTAAATATTATTTTATTTTCACAGGGAAAACAGGATTCCTACTATACTATAAAAATTAAAAAGGAAAAAGAAAACCCCTTTAATATTTCATACCATAATTCAGAAAATTTACTCTTATTGTGTGATAACAATTCCATTAAACTATAGGTGAGAATTATTTTTACATAAAGTTCATAGTCTACATACAGACACTACCTTCTGAAGAAGATGCCAAATAGATTTGTTTGTGCCAGAGAAGCCACACATATAGGGAAAAGCCTTACGCATCTATTACGGTTTCTACAAAAAGAGCTGAACTAATTGCTGTTATCTACTGATATAACTTTAAAACAGATTCAAAATATTTAAGAAGCTACATTGTCAAAAGAACAGTATACAATTCTTGTGTCACTATTCTATGCATGAGATTCTAAATAGTAAAGGTGACTGGATAAATTTGGGGACCCTGGTAAATACTTGGTACTACAAATACTGAAGTTTTATTTAGCTCTGCAGAGAAATTCAGTATTCTCATTCAGGAGAAATTTTAAAGAATGACTCATTATAAATTGTTCTTCCAGAACGTCTGGCTTTTAGAGGTGATTTAGTAGGGCAAAAAGTAAAACATACACATATTTTACTTCCTACAAACAAGACTGTACTTTCCATCTATATTATAAAATAACAAGTCATATTTCCGAAGAAAGAAGTTCCCTGATTATATTCCTGAGAAAATGCATGTGTGTTCATTCTTAACATATTAATTTTGCTACATGTGATAGGATCTTACTTTAAGCTTTGCCTTTGTCCTACTGCTTATCATAGACGCTGTGGGAATAATCAAAACCACTAAGATGAGATGGCAAAGAAATGCCAACATAATACTTAGGATATGTTGGTAAAGCCTGTGTTACCTGGGCAGTTTTGCTGTAACATGTAGAATTTTCTTTTAAAAAATAAGGTGGGGGAATCGGGAAGATGGCGGAAGAGTAAGACGCAGAGATCACCTTCCTCCCCACAGATACACCAGAAATACATCTACACGTGGAACAACTCCTACAGAACACCTACTGAATGCTGGCAGAAGACCTCAGACCTCCCAAAAGGCAAGAAACTCCCCACGTACCTGGGTAGGGCAAAAGAAAAAAGAATAAACAGAGATAAAAGAATAGGGACAGGACCTGCACCACTGGGAGGGAGCTGTGAAGGAGGAAAGCTTTCCACACAGTAGGAAGCCCCTTCGCGGGCGGAGACTGCGAGTGGCGGAGGGGGAAAGCTTCGGAGCCACGGGGGAGAGCACAGCAACAGGGGTGCGGAGGGCAAAGCGGAGAGATTCCCGCACAGAGGATCGGTGCCGACCGGCACTCACCAGCCCGAGAGGCTTGTCTGCTCACCCGCCGGGGCGGGCGGGGCTTGCAGCTGAGGCTCAGGCTTCCATCAGAGTGCAGAGAGAGGACTGGGGTTGACGGCGTGAACACAGCCTGCAGGGGGTTAGTGCGCCACGGCTAGCCGGGAGGGAGTCCGGGGAAAAGTCTGGACCGGCCGAAGAGGCAAGAGACTTTTTCTTCCCTCTTTGTTTCCTGGTGCGCGAGGAGAGGGGATTAAGAGCGCTGCTTAAAGGAGCTCCAGAGACGGGCGCGAGCTGCGGCTAAAAGCGCAGACCCTAGAGACGGGCATGAGACGCTAAGGCTGCTGCTGCCGCCACCAAGAAGCCTGTGTGCGAGCACAGGTCACTCTCCACACCTCCCTTCTGGGGAGCCTGTGCAGCCTGCCACTGCCAGGGTCCCGGGATCCAGGGACAACTTCCCCGGGAGAACGCACAGCGCGCCTCAGGCTGGTGCAATGTCATGCTGGCTTCTGCCGCCGCAGGCTCGCCCCGCACTCCGTGCCCCTCCCTCCCCACGGCCTGAGTGAGCCAGAGTCCCCGAAGCAGCTGTTCCTTTAACCCTGTCCTGTCTGAGAGAAGAACAGACACCCTCTGGCGACCTACACGCAGAGGCAGGGCCAAATCCAAAGCTGAGCCCGGAGAGCTGTGCGAACAAAGAAGACAAAGGGAAATCCCGCCCAGCAGCCTCAGAAGCAGCAGATTCCACAATCAACTTGATGGACCCTGCATCTGTGGAATACATGAATAGACAAAGAATCATTCCAAACTGAGGAGGTGGCCTTTGAGAGCAAGATTTATTATTTTTTTCCCCTTTTCCTCTTTTTCTAAGTGTGTATATGTATGCTTCTGTGTGAGATTTTGTCTGTATAGCTTTGCTTTCACCATTTGTCCTAGGGTTCTATCCGTCCGTTTTGTTTTTTTTAAATTTTTTTATTTTTTATTTTAATAACTTTATTTTATTTTATCTTACTTTATTTTTCTCTTATTTCTTTCCTTCCTTCCCTCCTTCCTTCCTTGTTTTTTTCCTTCCTTCCTTCCTCCCTCCCTCCCTCCCTCTCTCTCTCTTTCTTTCTTTCTTCTTTTTCTCCCTTTTATTCTGAGCCGTGTGGATGAAAGGCTCTTGGTGCTGCAGCCAGGAGTCTGTGCTGTCCCTCTGAGGTAGGAGAGCCAACTTCAGGACACTGGTCCACCAGAGACCTCCCAGTTGCACATAATATCAAATGGCGAAAGCTTTCCCAGAGATCGTCATCTCAAAGCAAAGACCCAGCTCCACTGAACGACCAGCAAGCTGGACACCCTATGCCAAACAACTAGCAAGACAGGAACAGAACCCCGCCCATTAGCAGAAAGGCTGCCTAAAATAATAATAAGTCCACAGACACCCCAAAACACACCACCAGACGTGAACCTGCCCACCAGAAAGACAGGATCCAGCCTCATCCACTAGAACACAGGCACTAGTCCCCTCCACCAGGAAGCCTACACAACCCCTGAACCAACTTTAGCCACTGGGGACAGACACCAAAAACAACAGGAACTACGAACCTGCAGCCTGCAAAAAGGAGACCCCAAACACAGTAAGATAAGCAAAATGAGAAGACAGAAAAAAACAGCAGATGAAGGAGGAAGATAAAAACCCACCAGACCTAACAAATGAAGAGGAAATAGGCAGTCTACCTGAAAAAGAATTCAGAATAATGATAGTAAAGATGATCCAAAATCTTAGAAAGAGAATAGACAAAATGCAAGGTACATTTAACAAGGACCTAGAAGAACTAAAGAAGAAACAAGCAACAATGAACAACATAATAAATGAAATTAAAAATACTCTAGATGGGATCAATAGCAGAATAACTGAGGCAGAAGAATGGATAAGTGACCTGGAATATAAAATAGTGGCAATAACTACTGCAGAGCAGAATAAAGAAAAAAGAATGAAAAGAACTGAAGACAGTCTCAGAGACCTCTGGGACAACATTAAACACACTAACATTCGAATTATAGGGGTTCCAGAAGAAGAAGAGAAAAAGAAAGGGACTGAGAAAATATTTGAAGCGATTCTAGTTGAAAACTTCCCTAATATGGGAAAGGAAACAGTTAATCAAGTCCAGGAAGCACAGAGAGTCCCATACAGGATAAATCCAAGGAGGAATATTCCAAGACACATATTAACCAAACTGTCAAAAATTAAATACAAAGAAAACATATTAAAAGCAGCAAAGGAAAAACAACAAATAACACACAAGTGATTCCCCATAAGGTTAACAGCTGATCTTTCAGAAGAAACTCTGCAAGCCAGAAGGGAGTGGCAGGACATATTTAAAGTGATGAAGGAGAGAAATCTACAACCAAGATTACTCTACCCAGCAAGGATCTCATTCAGATTTGATGGAGAAATTAAAACCTTTACAGACAAGCAAAACCTGAGAGAGTTCAGCACCACCAAACCAGCTTTACAACAAATGCTAAAGGAACTTCTCTAGGCAAGAAACACAAGAGAAGGGAAACACCTACAATAACAAACACAAAACAATTAAGAAAATGGGAATAGGAACATACATATCAATAATTACCTTAAATGTAAATGCTTAAATGCTCCCACCAAAAGACACAGACTGCCTGAATGGACACAAAAACAAGATCCATATATATGCTGTCTACAACAGACCTGCTTCAGACCTAGAGACACATACAGACTGAAAGTGAGAGGATGGAAAAAGATATTCCATGCAAATGGAAACCAAAAGAAAGCTGGAGTAGCAATTCTCATATCAGACAAAATAGACTTTAAAATGAAGACTGTTAGAAGAGACAAAGAAGGACACTACATAATGATCAAGGGATTGATCCAAGAAGAAGATATAACAACTGTAAATATTTATGCATCCACCATAGGAGCACCTCAATACATAAGGTAAATACTAACAGCCATAAAAGGGGAAATCGACAGGTACACATTCATAGTAGGGGACTTTAACACCCCACTTTCACCAATGGACAGATCATCCAAAATGAAAATAAATAAGGAGACACAAGCTTTAAATGATACATTAAACAAGATGGACTTAATTGATATTTATAGGACATTCCATCCAAAAACAACAGAATACACATTTTTCTCAAGTGCCCATGGAACATTCTCTAGGATAGATCATATCTTGGGTCAAATATCAAGCCTTGGTAAATTTAAGAAAATTGAAATTGTATCAAGTATCTTTTCTGACCACAGTGCTATGAGACTAGGTATAAATTACAGGAAAAGATCTGTAAAAAATACAAACACATGGAGGCTAAACAATACACTACTTAATAACAAAGTGATCACTGAAGAAATCAAAGAGGAAATCAAAAAATACCTAGAAACAAATGACAATGGAGACACGATGACCCAAAACCTATGGAATGCAGCAAAAGCAGTTCTAAGAGGGAAGTTTATAGCAATACAATCGTACCTTAAGAAACAGGAAACATCTCAAATAAACAACCTAACCTTGCACCTAAAGCAATCAGAGAAAGAAGAACAAAAATACCCCAAAGTTAGCAGAAGGAAAGAAATCATAAAGATCAGATCGGAAATAAATGAAAAAGAAATGAAGGAAACAATACCAAAGATCAATAAAACTAAAAGCTGGTTCTTTGAGAAGATAAACAAAATTGATAAACCATTAGCCAGACTTACCAAGAAAAAAAGGGAGAAGACTCAAATCAATAGAATTAGAAATGAAAAAGGAGAAGTAACAACTGACACTGCAGAAATACAAACGATCATGACAGATTACTACAAGCAACTCTATGCCAATAAAATGGACAACCTGGAAGAAATGGACAAATTCTTAGAAATGCATAACATGCCAAGACTAAATCAGGAAGAAATAGAAAATATGAACAGATGAATCACAAGCACTGAAATTGAAACTGTGATTAAAAATCTTCCAACAAACAAAAGCCCAGGACCAGATGGCTTCACAGGCGAATTCTATCAAACATTTAGAGAAGAGCTAACACCTATCCTTCTCAAACTCTTCCAAAATATAGCAGAGGGAGGAACACTCCCAAACTCATTCTACGAGGCCACCATCACCCTGATACCAAAACCAGACAAAGATGTCACAAAGAAAGAAAACTACAGGCCAATATCACTGATGAACACAGATGCAAAAATCCTCAACAAAATACTAGCAAACAGAATCCAACAGCACATTAAAAGGATCATACACCATGATCAAGTGGGGTTTATTCCAGGAATGCAAGGATTCTTCAATACACGCAAATCAATCAACGTGATACACCATATTAACAAAGTGAAGGAGAAAAACCATATGATCATCTCAATAGATGCAGAGAAAGCTTTCGACAAAATTCAACACCCATTTATGATAATAACCCTGCAGAAAGTAGGCATAGAGGGAACTTTCCTCAACGTAATAAAGGCCATATATGACAAACCCACAGCCAACATCGTCCTCAATGGTGAAAAACTGAAAGCATTTCCACTAAGATCAGGAACAAGATAAGGCTGCCTACCCTCACCACTCTTATTCAACATAGTTTTGGAAGTTTTAACCACAGCAATCAGAGAAGAAAAGGAAATAAAAGGAATCCAGATCAGAAAAGAAGAAGTAAAGCTGTTACTGTTTGCAGATGACATGATACTATACATAGAGAATCCTCAAGACGCTACCAGAAAACTACTAGAGCTAATCAATGAATTTGGTAAAGCAGCAGGATACAAAATTAATGCACAGAAATCTCTGGCATTCCTATACACTAATGATGAAAAATCTGAAAGTGAAATCAAGAAAACACTCCCATTTACCACTGCAACAAAAAGAATAAAATATCTAGGAATAAACCTACCTAAGGAGACAAAAGACCTGTATGCAGAAAATTATAAGACACTGATGAAAGAAATTAAAGATGATACAAATAGATGGAGAGATATACCATGTTCTTGGATTGGAAGAATCAATATTGTGAAAATGACTCTACTACCCAAAGCAATCCATAGCTTCAGTGCAATCCCTATCAAACTACCACTGGCATTTTTCACAGAGCTAGAACAAAAAATTTCACAATTTGTATGGAAACACAAAAGACCCTGAAGAGCCAAAGCAATCTTGGGAACGAAAAACAGAGCTGGAGGAATCAGGCTCCCTGACTTCAGACTATACTACAAAGCTACAGTAATCAAGACAGTTTGGTACTGGCACAAAAACAGAAATATGGATCAATGGAACAGGATAGAAAACCCAGAGATAAACCCACTCACATATGGTCACCTTATCTTTGATAAAGGAGGCAGGAATGTACAGTGGAGAAAGGACAGCCTCTTCAATAAGTGGTGCTGGGAAAACTGGACAGGTACATTTAAAAGGATGAGATTAGATCACTCCCTAACACCATACACAAAAATAAGCTCAAAATGGATTAAAGACCTAAATGTAAGGCCAGAAACTATCAAACTCTTAGAGGAAAACATAGGCAGAACACTCTATGACATAAATCACAGCAAGACCCTTTTTGACTCACTTCCTAGAGAAATGGAAATAAAAACAAAAATAAACAGATGGGACCTAATGATACTTCAACGCTTTTGCACAGCAAAGGGAACCATAAACAAGACCAAAAGACAACCCTCAGAATGGGAGAAAATATTTGCAAATGAAGCAACTGACAAAGGATTAATATCCAAAATTTACAAGCAGCTCATGCAGCTCAATAACAAAAGACCAAACAAGCCAATCCAAAAATGGGCAGCAGACCTAAATAGACATTTCTCCAAAGAAGATATACAGACTGCCAACAAACACATGAAAGATTGATCAACATCATTAATCATTAGAGATAGGCAAATCAAAACTACAATGAGATATCATCTCACACCAGTCAGAATGGCCATCATCAAAACATCTAGAAACAATAAATGCTGGAGAGGGTGTGGAGAAAAGGGAACACTCTTCCACTGCTGGTGGGAATGTGAATTGGTACAGCCATTGTGGAGAACAGTATGGAGGTTCCTTAAAAAACTACAAATAGAACTACCATATGACCCAGCAATCCCACTACTGGGCATATACCCTGAGAAAACCATAATTCAAAAAGAGTCATGTACCGCAATGTTCATTGCAGCTGTATTACAATAGCCAGGACAATGGAAGCAACCTAAGTGTCCATCGACAGATGAATGGATAAAGAAGATGTGGCACATATACAATGGAATATTACTCAGCCATAAAAAGAAACGAAATTGAGCTATTTGTAATGAGGTGGATGGACCTAGAGTCTGTCATACAGAGTAAGTCAGAAATAGAAAGACAAATACCATATGCTAATACTTATATATGGAATTTAAGAAAAAAAAATGTCATGAAGAACCTAGGGGTAAGACAGGAGTAAAGACACAGACCTACTAGAGAATGGACTTGAGGATATGGGGAGGGGGAAGGGTAAGCTGTGACAAAGCGAGAGAGTGGCATGGACATATATACACTACCAAACGTAAAATAGATAGCTAGTGGGAAGCAGCCGCATAGCACAGGGAGATCAGCTCGGTGCTTTGTGACCATCTAGAGGGGTGGGATAGGGAGGGTGGGAGGGAGGGAGGGAGACCCAAGAGGGAAGAGATATGGGGACATATGTATATGTACAAGTGATTCACTTTGTTATAAAGCAGAAACTAACACACCATTGTAAAGCAATTATACTCCAATAAAGATGTAAAAAAAAAATTAGGTGATTTGTACAGTACATAAAAGTAAAAATAGGAAAAAATCAACATTTTTATATTTTTTTCTTCTGGAATCCCCCAGCAATATATAAGACTCATTTAACTCATTTGAGTGAGTTTTTAATAAGGTATCAAAAGGTACACCATTTTCTCTAGTCTTTCCTGGGAATTGCAGTTAATTAAATGTAGGTACAAACCTAACTCCTAGGGATACTTTTGGTTACGTTTTGAGACTTTTTTATTTCTAACTAATTTTCGTTGGATCTCTATGCCATTCTGACCCCTCTCTACTCTCCGCAGGTGATTAAGATCTCTGCTTACTTCATTCACTGTCAGATAGGAATAACTCATTTCAAACTTCTGATTTACTTGCAGAGCTGACAGCTTTGTTAGTTACGACCTAGGATTTTACTCTGTTATAGTCACAAAAATTTTCACTCTTATTGATTTTATACATAAATAATGAGGCTGGGTTGTATGTTCTTAGCTAGTAACCTACCTCTCCTTTGCTTTGAAGTGTTATTAGATTTTTAAACCTGAGATCCTGACTCTTGTCTCTCAATTTCCACATATCTATTGGGATAATCAGAAGTTATAAATATGTCATGTTTGAGTACCTAGAAGTTTGCATACAATATGGTAGCCTCTAGTTATTTGTAGCTTTTGAGCCCTTGAAATGTGTTGCTAGTCTGAATTGAGATGTGCTGTAAGTTTAAAACACAAAGTAGATATTGACATCTTAGTACAAAAACAATGTAAAACATCTCAATTTTTAAATTGATTAGGTGTTTAAAGGACAATACTTTTACGTTTTGTTAAAATAAAACATTAAAATAATTTTAGCTATAAATAAGCAGTACAGTTCTGAAAATTTTTAAATTACATGTGATTCATATTTGTGTTTCCCATTATAATTCTCCTGGACAGTAGTGCCCTAAAAGAAAGTTTGAAATTAGACCTCTCAGCAAATGCTGTATTCCACAAAAACAAGACAGAACAAAACAAAAAGCAGCTATGTATGGAGAATATTATAGGGAACCCTATGTCAGGGAAGAAGAAATTGTCCTCTACCCTTCTAGGTTCTTATGGCTCGTCTACAAATTAAATTGACATGAGACAGATTAACAGCAGAAAATCAAACAAAAGTTGAATATCATGTTTACATGGGAGAGACCCAGGAAAACTGAGTAACTCACGAAAATGGCCCAAGCTCTCACCTTAAATACCATTTTCAGTTAAAGACAAGAGAGGATGTTAGGGTAGTGACTTGGGACTTCAAAGGGGAGGAAGGCAATTTACATGGAGATGGAAAAGCAAATGTTTGGTAAACAAATGTTTACTGGGCTGTGCAAAGACAATGAAACACAGAGAGGACTTTGAACAAACAGACTTTCCTAGGTTCCTCCCTGTCCACCTAGTTCATACTATAGTTACCTCTGGTGACAACTCCCTGCCTGGTACAGGTCCTCTATTTCCATTCTTTCAAACAGTTAGGGGCAAGGTCAAAGGTTCTTTCTCTTTTGGGCCTTAAAAATAATCAGTCTAAATTAATCCTCACACCAAAGAAAGCCATTTAGGGGTGGCATATTTTTCTCCCCTACGCCTACTTACCTGCCCCACCATTTCTCATGGGTTTTGCTTATTCTTTCTCTTTGAAAATAGCCAAGATTTTAGTAGCAGCAATTTAAAGGTATGGATTGACAAGAACCAAGTTTTAAAGTGATTTAGAGTGGAACCCATTAATTAAAAATATAGTCTTTCTACTGCTTACAACATAATGTATTATTCTGTAAAAATAACACATTCAGTACAGCTGATGAAGTATGAAGTTGAAGAGAACCTCTGCATCTTGCACCTCTAGCATTCTTTAGACATTAAAATGGTTATGCAAAAGCAGATAAAATGAAAAACTATTTCTCTCTTATATTTACTTTTCTGGTCACAAATGTACAATGATTATTCATGTGGCGTTTTGGAAGTACCCCACTGGTGAATGCAGTAAATGATTCAGCACTCCTCTGGTCATGAATAATTCATAGGGGAAGTGTCATATACCAAATTCGTTGGGTTACGTGATTCCTACAGTGCCTTTTAAAACTTGATCTACAGACTTATTCCCACTGCACTATTTTTACCATATCTGTGTGGGAGGACAACTACTATGATAGACATAAAACCTGAAACTAGTTAAATGATACTGTAAAATGCTCCATAAAGTTCAAGTGCAACATGGAATGATTTCTCCATTTCTTTAAGCGTGATGACCAACCTTGGGATTCATGGAAACATCAAACCTCTGTTTTAAATAGGAATGTTTTTAAAGCATGGTAATATTAACTTTGTAACCATGAATGGCATATTATGATTTTTAAAAATTGACTTTTATCAACTCTTTTCCTTATATCCCCCTTTCATTTTTATTTCCTTTTAATATTTTTTATTATTTTTTAAATAATAAAGAATCCATATTCAATAGAACAAGTTACAAATAAAGTGGAAATACTTGATTTTTTGATTTTATCAATATAATAGAAATAATATCAGGTCTAAAAACGGAATCTGAAAAGTCTAATAAAACTTCTAAAAGTTTGCTAACATTTGATCTATCACATATGTCAATAAGGATTTAACACCTCCAAAGCCAATTTCTTACTCCTAGAGCCATGAGGGTTTAAAAAACCTTTTTTACACTTATGTGAAATTAACTTGTCTTTAATTTATTCCTACAGACACTAATTTATATTAGAACATACTAAAATCTGTATGAAGAAAGGGGATACTCATTTTCAAGACTACCATTCTAATATAGCTGTGGATGAAGGAAAGAAGAACATTACCCTGAAAATAGTCAAAGAAAAAATACAGCATACAATTCTGCTAAATCTGAAACTCTGTTAGGCTACTAGATCTGCTTCTGCTTAGAGTATGGCTACACATCAGATAATGTAATGGGATTGCCTTACGGGATGTCACAATTTTCCCATAAAGTCATTTTCATGAATAGATGTTTCAGGTGGATGGAAATTAAAAAACAGAAAGCAAAGAATCACTTTCTCAGTGGGCAATTTCTGAGATGTTCAGCAATACATTTAAAACACAGAATAATCTGGGAAACCATCAAAATAACAACCATCTGTTCGAATGGTCTTAGAGGAGTACATTTTCTTACAGGAAAACTTCTGAGTTGACTCAACAGAATCTGAGAATGAGAGTGGCAGATGGCTCCTAGGGACTACATTTCAAATAATTTTGTTCTGTAGATGTATAAGAAGTTATTATAAGCAGAAGGAAAGAAAAGGAAGATAAACTGGCATTTGCTGCATTTACTTTGACACAATGAAGGATTTAAGTTATCCTTCAAAAGTCCTGATATAGGCTTACACACATTATACATTTTAAAATAAAGTGCACATTTTTGCCTACTCTCGTCAATTGCACTGCAATGTTCCTGAGGAGCAAGAGAGGATGCTATAGTATCCTGTCACCCGGGATTATGTAAAGCTACCACTTGTTGTGGCGAACTCTTTATGGAGGGAAGTGGGTTTGTTTATTGCACTACTCTGCTTATTTTGATATCGATTCCTAGTTGATATTTTAGAAATTTTACTTATTACAAATCCAGTTGCTCAGAATCTCTTCTATCCCTTATATAGTATCAATTAGCTTAGCAAAAGTTCTAAATAACTGTTACAGAATGAAATGTGTCTCCTCAAAATTCCTATGTTCAAGCTCTACCCCCTGACCCGCATGTGACTGTATCTGGAGATGAGGCCTTTAAGGAAGGCTAAATGAGGTCAAAAGTGTAGGCCCTAATCCGATAGGTCTAGTGTCCTTTTAGGAAGAGAACTAGCGCTAGCTCACGCATGTTCTCTCTCTTCTCTTCTGTCTCTCTAAGCTCAAGCACAGAGAAAAGGCCATATGAGGACACAGCAAGAAGGTGGCCCTCTGAAAGCCAGAAGAGGTCTCACCAGAAACCAGTTCTGCCAGCGCCTTGATCTTGGACTTCTAGGCTCCAAATCTATGACAGAATATATTTCTGCTGTTTAAGCCACCCAGTCTGTGGTAGGTTGTTATGGTAGTCCTGGATGACTAACACAGTATCTGCAGAGAACCTCAAGTTCTTTGGTTTGTTTCTTTGGGCTTTATTTTGGCTTTGTTTTTTGTTTCTTTGGAACAGACCTGTGATGATTTAGACAACCCAGAGTATTCATGAGCATGCCTAGGAACATAATTATGTGAAGTTTTTGGTGTGTCAAAATAATTTTCACCCTGAAAAGGTTTCTGTCTCATCTCAGTTTCATGTTGAACTATGTTTGATACATTATCAAAATATAATAGCAAATCTGAAATTCTAGAAAAAAGTGTAGCAATAAAAAGTTCTACTGAAGATGCTTAATTTAGACTATCTCCTCAATGATTACTACTGACTTACCCTTTGCAATGACACTATAATCCTATGTTATATAGCTTGGACAAGATCAATTTTTGCAAATGATGTCTTTAGCAAGAAGGGTAAAGTGGCTATCACCTCACAAATTGGATATGAATTTAATTATTTTTTATTCACAAAAGTAGTCTTCATAAAATCTCAAAGTCCTAGTAGATCTTAGAACTGAATATGGGTACTGAAAAAAATACTAGAAAGCAATAGAAAAAATAGGGCAAATTATGTAAATATGCAATTAAGAAACAAAATTCAGTATACTATACTTAAATACTAATTAAAATGTGATATAATTTTTGTCTATCCAGTTACCATTATTTTTAAATTAAGACTTTATATTTTAGAGAAGTTTTAGATTCACAGCAAAGTAGAGAGGAAGGTACAGGGACTTCCCATATACTCCATGGCTCCCTACACACACAGCCCCTCCCATTACCAACATTCCCCATCATAATGGTTCATTTGTTACAACTGATGAACCTTACATTGACACATCATAATCACCCAAAGTTCATAGTTTACATTGCAGTTCACTCTTGGTATTGTATATTCTATGGGTGTGGGCAAATGTATAATGACACATGTCCATCATTATAGTATCACATGCCTTAAAAATCCTCTGTGCTAAGCCTATTCATCCCTCTCTCTCTCTTAACCCCTGGCAACCGCTGATCTTTTTATTGCCTTCATAGTTTTGTCTCTTCCAGAATGACGTGTAGTTGGAATTATACTGTACATAGTCTTTTCAAACTGACTTCTTTCACTTAGTAATATGCATTTAAGTCTTCTCCATGGCTTTTTGAGGCTGGAAAGCTCTGTTTTTGTTGTTGTTACTTTCAGTGCTGAATAATATTGTATTGTCTGGATATACCACAGTTTATTTACCCATTCATCACTGAGGAACATTAGGTTGCTTTCAAGTTTTGACAATTATGAACAAAGTTGCTATAAACATCCATGTACAGGTTTTTGTGTGGGCATAAGTCTTCAACATAAGTTTTCAACTCCTCTGGAAAAATACCTAGAAGCTTGATTGCTGGATTATATAAGAGTATGATTAGTTTTATAAAAAAAAATGCCAAACTGTCTTCCAAAATGGCTTGTACCATTTTGCATTCCCATCAGCCATGAATGAAAGTTCTTCTTGCTCCACATCCTTGTCAGCATTTGGTGTTGTGTTCTGAATTTTGGCCATTCTAATACGTGTGTAGTGGTATCTTGTTTTAATTTGTAGTTCCCTGATGACGTACGATGTGAAGCATCTTTTCATATTCTTACGTGCCATTTATATATCTTCTTTGGTAAGATGTCTGTTAAGGTCTTTGGTCCATTTTTTAATCAGGTTGTTTCATTCTTACTGTTGAGTTTTAAGGGTTCTTTGTGTATTTTGGATACCACTCCCTTATAAGATGTATCTTTTGAAAATATTTTCTCCCAGTCTATGAGCTGTCTTCTCATTCTCTTGGTATTATCTTTCACAGATCAAAAGGTTTTAATGTTAATGAGTCCAGTTTATCAGTTATTTCTTTCATGGATTGTGCTTTGGCATTGTATCTAAAAAGTCATCACCAGTTAGCATCTTTTAGGTTGCATTTATACATATGAATATTAAAAATGATATGATTTGCAAAGTTTAATGCACCCAGATACAGATAATTTTATTTTAAAATGAAAAAACCCAACATATTCAAATTCTGTGAAATTTTAAATAAACTATAGCATATTCAAAGTCTGAAATATCATTATTCATTAAAATGATCTTAAGAATAATATTCTATGAGATAGGAAATTATCTACAATAAAATTTTAAAGCAAAATACCAAAAACATACATAATATGAACTCAATGTAAATAAAAAATTTATATTTATGCAAAAGTTTTTATTAACTTTTAAAATATTTTCTCTAAATATCAGGATTATGAATGCTTCCAATATTATTTTATGACTACATTTTAAAGTTTTCCAAATTTTTATTATAGAAATACAAAAAGAAATTCACTCTTTTGAAAGGGAAGATTTATATTCAATACTCTAGGAGGTGAATCAAAAAAGATCCTGCTTCGATTTATGACAGAGAGTGTTCTGCCTATGTTTTCCTCTAAGAGTTTTATAGTATCCACATTTACATTTAGGCCTCTAAACCATTTTGAGTTTATTTTTGTGTGTGGTGTTAGGGAGTGTTCTAATTTCATTCTTTTACATGTAGCTGTCCAGTCTTCCCAGAACCATTTATTGAAGAGACTATCTTTTCTCCATTGTATAGTCTTGCCTTCTTTGTCACAGATTAGTTGGCCATAGGTGCATGGTTTTATCTCTGAACTTTCTATCCCATTCCATTGATCTATAGTTATTTTTGTGCCAGTACCATACTGTTTTGATGACTGTAGCTGTGTAGTATAGTCTGAAGTCAGGGAGCCTGATTCCTCTAGCTCCGTCTTTCTTTCTCAAGACTGTTTTGGCTAATTGGGGTCTTTTGTGTTTCCATACAAATTGTAAAATTTTTTGTTCTAATTCTGTGAAAAATGTTATTGGTAATTTGATAGGGATTGCATTGAATCTGTAGATTGTTTTGGGTATTATGGTCATTTTGATAATATTGATTCTTCCAATCCAAGAACATTGTATATCTCTCCATCTGTTTGTGTTATCTTTGATTTCTTTCATCAGTATCTTATAGCTTTCTGAGTACAGGTCTTTTGCCTCCTTAGGTAGGTTTATTCCTAGGTATTTTATTCTTTTTGATGGTAAATGGGATTGTTTCCTTAAATTCTAAACAAATGGGACCTAATTAAACTTAAATGCTTTTGCACAGCAAGGGAAACCATAAACAAAATGAAAAGACAACCTAAACAATAGGAAAACAATATTTTCAAATGAAGTGACCAACAAGGGATTAATCTCCAAAATGTACAAACAGCTCGTGTAGCTCAATATCAAAAAAACAAACAATCCAATCAAAAAATGGGCAGATCTAAATAGACATTTCTCCAAAGACGACATACAAATGGCTGAAAAGCACATGAACAGACACTGAACATCACTAATTATTAGAGAAATGCATATCAAAACTACAATGAGGTATCACCTCACACCAGTCAGAATGGCCATCATCAAAAATCTACAAACAATAAATGCTGAAATGAGTGTGGAGAAAAGGGAACCCTTCTACACTGTTAGAGGGAATGTAAATTGATACAACCACTATGGAGAACAGAATGGAGGTTTCTTAAAAAACTAAAAATAGAGCTACCATATGATCCAGCAATCCCACTCCTGGGTATATATCCAAAGAAAACCATACTTCGAAAAGATACATGCACCCAAATGTTCACTGCAGCACTATTTACAATAGCCAAGACATGGAAGCAACCTAAATGTCCATCCACTGACAGAGGAATGGATAAAGAAGATGTGGTACATATATACAATGGAATATTAGCCATAACAAATAACAAAATAATGCCATTTTCAGCAACATGGAATGACTTAAAGATTGTCATACTGAGTGATGTAAGTCAGAGAAAGACAAATATCATGATATCACTTATATGTGGCATCTTAAAAAACAGTACAAATGAACTTATTTACAAAACAGAAATAGAGTCACAGATGTAGAAAACAATCTTATGGTTACAAGGGGGGAAAAGGGGGGGGGTGGTAAATTGGGAGATTGGGATGACATATACACATTACTATACATGAAAAAGATAACTAATAAGGAACTACTGTATAACACAGGGAACTCTACTCAATACTCTGTAATGACCTATATGGGAAAAGAATCTAAAAAAGAGTGGATATATGTGTATGTATAACTGATTCACTTTGCTGTACAGCAGAAACTAACACAACATTGTAACTCAGCTATACTTCAATAAAAATTTTTTTAAAAATAATAATAAAAAGGCAGATTTAGGTCAAATCTGATGAGATCAACATAATATTCTCTAGCCTATTACTGGATTTATACATTGAAAACAATGCTATGATATTAGTGAGATGCGAGCTTTATGTAATCCCCCAATTTAGCAAGAGTATTTTCAGGGAAAAGAAGGAAAATTAAAAATTCTAATTATATTAAATATTTGGCCACTTCAGATTCTTGAGCTCCCAAAGCTCCTATGCCTGCCCATTCTTTTGTTTGTTTCAAAATACATGAAAGACTTTTAACATATGAATACTAGGAATATAAGACAAACAGAACATTTTCAATATGTACCAACATTGAGCAAATTTTATTTAAGCTACTAAGTTCCAGGGTAAAGGACCTGTTCATTTGTTTACCAGTTCTTAAGAGAAGGTGTATAGTGCCTGACATTTTCTAATTTTCTTGCTTTAAAATTCTGTCCTCAGCATTAAATGAATAGATCTTCAAGTAGTTCTTATGGGCTAATAGCTACTCTGGGCCACTCCAATCTTAAATCACATCAACACAAAATTACTTGAATTAAAAAGAAAGAATACAGCATATACACATATGTACCCACATATCCATACATGCATACAGACTGCAATTCTCTAGAAATCACCTACTTAAATAAGACTGAGTCTTATTTAGTGAATGATATTTTTTAAAGTTCAAGTTATATACTCCTAAATTTATGGTAGATCACATAGTAAAATAAGTTAATCCTTTCTGCTTCATTCATTTATCTTATTATCTACAATTCAATTTTTTCCAATAAATAATTATTAGAATAATTCTTAAAAAATTAATTGACAATTCTAATTATGTATTTCCTAGTTACCTAATGTGTTAAGTAAAACAGACTCTGAGGAAAAGCAAGTAGAGATCCATTCAACCTCCCTTTAAGAACACTAGATAAACTCCAGTATTTCCTCACAGTTGAGTCTCCATCCATCTATTTCCTTTGCTTTTAATTTTAACTACAGAGTCAATGTTGCCTTGTCTTCCTTTACATTTGTTGTGAAATCTTCTGGCACTTTTCTTTTCCCTTTCTTGTTGAAATTGTCAGAGTCTATATTTTTCCTTCAGTATTTCACTCAGCCTTAATGAAAATTAACTTCACAGTCAAAATAAAATGAAGTTAATGGAAGAAAAGAAGAAGGTAATAAGTTTAAAAGAAAAGTGATGCCATACCTAGGAAAATCAGTGTCAAAAGCTGTGATCATGTTATCACTTGATTATACAACATCATTAACACAGCTGATGTAAAGTTATCCTGAGTATAATTGTGTGAGAGAAACACAGGTGTGGAGTGTATATACCACCCACTGGATTCTACTCAGAGTCTGTGAAGGTCGTATGTTGTCATCACATTTCAGGACCTCATACCAAAATAGAAGCACCTTTGATGGTAAAAGATAAGGCTGAAGTATGAATGGAAAACCAATTGCCTTCTTTATATTGCAGAAAGCTCACATTACAAGGCATTTCCATTCTAACAGAAATACACTTCACACATTCTATAGATCAAGAAATAGTTGAAACTCTCATATCTGGCACATGAAGCTACTGCATGTTCCAGTCTATTCCCCTTTCTCTCTCTCTTCCGTCCCCCTCAATTTCCTTCCCTGCTCTCTCCTCCTTGACCCCAGACCACATTTCTTTACTACATCATACCACAAGCAATAGTTTGATCTTTGCCTTAATCCAATACACATCAATCAAATCAATTAAGTGATTAAGCACCAAAGATTTATAACAGGCTCTATAAAAAATAAAACTCAGGATACAACATCTTTAGGACACAGTAATAATCTGGTGTTTAAAATTTAACTTTTCCTAAACCATTCAAAGAAAACAAAACCTAAATATAAAATATAATTAAAAAGAAAAATAATCTGCACCTTTCTCTCCTATTTAACTGGAACTTGGAAATATGTAGTTGATTCTGGAATAAATTAATCTGTAATTATTCAGTATAATTATGATTTAGTAAAAGTAAGTTTTATTAGTTTGTATGCATTTGTTATGATCTTTTTTATTTTTTAAAAGAGGTATCTTTACTGACAGGAACTTTATTTGTGGCCATGCCAGTCAAGATTTTGAATCTTTGAGTTTCCATTTTCTTATTTAGTAAAGAGGGTCATGTCTATTCATTCCTCAAGGCCAAACTATTCCAGGCTTCTTTGTTAAGGTACCCACATTACACTAGCTCTATCATGTAGTTGATTACTAAATGTTTTTGGTTATCATTAACCATTTTTGTAAAATTCCCTACTCTCAATACATGTGGTTTCCATGAAACTAATTTCATTCATAAGTACCTGGCTGGCATGTGACTCAAGCCTGAACAATAAAAACCTTACATTTGTCTGCCTTGGTGATTGTTTCAAGGATGGGTACATGACCTCATCAGAATCAACTGGACATTTGGCAGCTTTTGCTGAGATTTCTCATACAGAGTTATTCTCTTTACCTGCAGCACTTGAACTAGTGGCAGCCACTCTACAGACACAAACAGGAAGTCTGTCTGAGACTGGAGCTAATATGAAAAAAGAATCAAGATCTGGAGAGAGCGACTGTTTGATCCTCTGAATCAAGCAACCAATAGGTTTATACATATTGCTGGAAGTCTCAGTTACTAGGGATAATGATTATGTCTTTTGTTTAAATAAATTTGAGTTGGATTTTTTTGTACTTTGCAACCAAAATGCCTTAACTGACACATAGCAATGATCACTTTCACTTCAAATTTTCTATGGAAATTAAAACTGGAATTTTATAATATATGAGTTTAAATTATTTTGCATATATTAAGGAATGATTGTTTTTATCCTTATGATAGGATTTAATTTCTACAAGGAAAATTTTGTCTTATGATTAACTATGTTCTCCAATGTTAAAAGGTAAACTGAGACACATTAAAATCTTCAAGAGTTTATTTGAGCACACATGGATTTGAATTGGGCAGTGACAAAACCAGAGTGGTTGAAAGGGTTCAATTGAGCTAGGGGCAAGGTTTTCACAGAGAAGACACTAAAGCAAAGTGAAGAAATCATTTGAATCATTATAGCTTAAGCAGGTGCCTGGTTTGGGAAATCCTAGTTGGCTGTTGGTGATTGGTTGTTCTTAGATTCTGTTTTCTTGGATTTGAGTGCACTGACCCTGGCTTAGACTTTGGTTTGCTTGCTTACGTGGACTACCAAGGCATTAGAGCCACCCCAGTCTAATGGTTTCCTTGTTTAAATACTGTAACACCAGGATATTCTCCATAGCTTTATGTGCAAATATAATGCAGGGACGAAAACAAGCCTTACTCAATCAAAAGTCTGTTAGGGATACTTCTAACCTGACCTTCTCACCTGACCTGTAACAGTATATAAATAAGAGAGGTTTCCCCCTGTTATCTTTATTGTTTAATTATTGATAGATTATTAAGGAATGAATTTTATCATAACAGCAATACAACTGACTAGGAATGACAGAATTCCATAACAGGAGATTTTAATTTATTGTGTTAATTACTTACACATTAATTATATATAAAATCATGATAAAGAGTGGGTTTCTGACAGAACTTCCCAATATCTTAAGCATTGAAAATCGTTAGGCAGGATTTTTTTTGGTGTGACCTATCAGGACCACAGTTCCTCTCTATATTACTTACTTTATGCTGTTTTGTTACTGTGGGTATTACAATCGTCATTTATGCCAGTCTGTGTTGAGATGTCACTTCGATGTATTTGGTCTGAATTTTTAACTGCATAAATATTTGTCTACATCTACAATTTCTCAAAGTTGACTTTTTAGGTAGAATCTTTACCATTGTTTTTTTTACATTTTTCTAAGGTCTTCTAATAAATTTCTACTTCAGTTATTATCACCTAGAATTTTCTTCCTAACTGCACGTCTGTGAATGTACTATAAGGCACTATCTCTCCACCCCTCATACCCCATCTTAGTTCTCTGATGGTATGGCAATATTTTTAATAACTCTTGCTTCAGTTACTTCAGTGATGTGAATTTATTTAAGCCACACCATTTAATTGGAAGAACTCTTTCCACCTGGATAAATGCAAATCGTACTCCAAGCCAAGAAACCTAGATACAAGTTCTTTTCTATTAATTACATTAAGCATTTCCCTTGGCTGAAAGTTACAAGGATTCTGCTTTCACTTAAATACCATAGGATCTGTGTTCACCAGAGTCACACACTTAAGATGCACTCAATGATTACATATTGACTGATAAGAAAAAATGCTGAATGATAAAGGGAATGAACACCATTCATTTTCCCTTCTCATTTTTATAAGAAAATGTATGGCATTCAATATAAGTCCTATTATAGGAAGTATGCTGAGTTTACATCTATCTGTTAGCTGAAATAAGAATTTCTAGGCTGATGATCAGTAATGATCAGTAATTCAATAAATTACTAAATTCAATTGAATGCATGTGTCAACACCTAATTAAGCACGTCATCAACTCAACAAGAATTAAGAAGTATGCATCTTCTTGTATTATTAACAACCTCTCAAAAAGCTGCTATTCAGTCTTCAGGTTCTGCCCTGAATCTATTCTTTGGATACAGTTCCTAATCCGAGATGAATTTATTCAAACTTTACCTTTGTGTAAAACCTATAGACTTCAAGCAGGCTTTAGTGAGACTATTGGAACTCAGGGACACTACAGCATTAAAATCCAGTTCTTATATGACTGGATTTTAATATAGTAACATTTATATTTTATCAGAACATGTAAACAAAATCATTTTCTTCATTTGTATTTTAGTTTACCAAATATTTAATGAAACAATTGCCACAAAGGTTTATTGTACACCCTGTTAAACACTGCACAATATTTTAAGTAATAAGACTTTTATGCAGATTACTTCTTTTGCGAAATTTCCAATATTACTTATAAACATGTGAAAAATCTCTAACAGTTACAATGGAATATAATAATAATTTTATTTCATCAGCTCTCCTAATGCTAGAGTGGGAAGAATGAAAATCTTTATGAGGGCTGAGAGAATGTCTCATAGAGGTAGAATTTGAAATTTTAAGATTGGTAAACAGAATTTTTTAAGGGAAGTGGAATTAGAGGCAAATAAAGAATGATCATAAGTATGAAGGTACAGATGTACCTCATCATCGCAGGAGAGTCAGGAAACTAACTTTAGCGCATATGAGAGGTGGATAAAATAGAAAAGTAAAATTCAGACAGATATTTTAAAACAGTATTTTACAGGCAATACATTCATACAAATAAAAGCTGCATCAACTATGTACGATATATGTGGAAATTTCTTCAGAAACTGTAAAATGTAATCTAGTTATCAGTTGTTACTATCATCACTCCTCTTGTATAATTTGGAAGCCAAAATAACAATGCAAGAATTTAGAGAGAACATAATCAAAGAAGTTTAAACTTTAGATAAGAACCATAGTTAAATAGGAAGACAACCCAAGGTAGGCAAAAAAGGAGCAGATGAAGACAGGAGGAACATTAGGATGCAAGAGTTTCAGGAAAACAAGGGGGAAACAGTATGTTTTTTCCCCTGGTTTTTTCTTGCATGAGAATGTACACATACGGTTTTAACACCACTGTTATTTTTATTTCACAGTTCTTAAAAGACAAGCTAACCTATAATTACCGAAGAATGAATAGAGTAGTTTTTCAGATAGCAGGACACTGAAAACACATTTACACTTAACAGGAGGTGATTAGTTGGTAGAATGTGTTAGAAAAGCTTCAAATCCCATAAAACAAATATCAATCCTTTCATTTAGGGGTTGTTTTTCATCACTGACTGAAAAATAGTCATTTCATTAAATGCTCCTTCAGGTTTTTTAATTGTTCCAGGGGTATTATCAGGTGTGTTTCCATAATACCACCTACCGTGGATTGGTAGAGACACAAAAATACATGATCAAGTATAATTGAGAGAGTTGAAGTCTTTTGGAAATATTTACTACCAAACAGCAGTCTCTTAACATTAAAAAATTGCATACTGGATTCAGAACTGCATTAAAGAAACATTTTTTCATGTGCCAAACACTGGGCAAACACAAATACACATACCCAAAAAAACAGATTTTCTCTAGTCAAGTTCACCATTTAGTGATAAAAATAAGCAGAAACAATTTTTAAAAAGCTAGTAATGCAATATAAGTGGTAAAACATTCTGAAAAGTGGGGAAACTGACTGTCTTGAAGGTGAGAAAAAGGCAAGTGATAACTGAATTGGATCTTACACGAGTTATTTTTATTTTTCAATTTTTTGTTTTGTTTTTTCTTGATGAAAAGGAGGAGTACATGATAGGCAAGGGGAGAAGTGCTAATGTGTGGCAAGGTGAAACCATTTCATGTTTTAGTAACACTGAGTTATCCCATGAGATTGGAGTTGAGACACTAAAAAATGTGGTGATTGAGGCTGTTCTACTTGAAATGGGCCCTGTATTAGTCAGGTTCTCCAGAGAAACTGAACCTACAGGACATAAATAGGTACATATGTATAAGATTTACTACAGGAATTGACTCATGCAGTTATGAAGGCCTGGAACCAACACAGTCTGCCCTCTGCAAACTGGAGAACCAGGAAAGCCAGTGGTACAATTTAGTCCAAGTCTAAACTCTAGAGAATCAGTAGCTCTGATGTTGAGGGCAGGAAAAGATGGGCATCCCAGGTAAAGAAGAGAAAGGGTGAATTCAACCTTCCTTTACCTTTCTGTTCCATTTAGACTCTCAACAGATTGGATGACACCCATCCACATGGGTGAGGATGGACTTCTTTACTCAGTCTACTGAATCAAATGCTAACCTCTTCCAGAACACTCTCACAGGCACCAGAAATAATGTTTCATCAGCTATCTGGACATCCCTTGGTCCAGTGAAGTAAACATGTAAAATTAACCATCCTCATCACCACTAGCTCCCAAACTTCTCACAAAACTACAGCTGTCCTGTCATTCAGGTTCTGAATTAGATATTACAGTGCCATTGTGATCTTCCCTGACACTCTAATATAAAGCAAAATCATACCTCCTCCCCAGTCCTATCACAACACCTTATTTTACTTTCACTCTATTTTTTTTCACCCTATGTTTCTTTCACCATAAAACTTATGCCTTCCTGATGGTTTTCTTTCTTTTACATACTTATTTATTGTATGTATATTTCCACTAAGAATATAAGTTTCATAAAAGCAGGGTTGATATCTTTGTACTTACTGGAATATTCTGTGGGACTAACCTAGATATATATGTTATATGTACATGAAGGCAACAGATGAGCACACAAAATTTCAGTCATCATTTAGGAGAATGACTCTTAAAAATAAGCCAGCAAGTATTCCTAAATCAATATCAAAAGCTTAAAGAATGAAAGAAATAATTTCCCAAAGATCACAGTCTAATTCCATAGATGTTAATTTTCTATGAAAATATTACATCTACATTATTTACTCCAAAAAAGTAATACTAATGCATTTCTTTTAAGGATTAATCAAAAAGAGAAAGTTTGAGGAAAATAAAAATTGCTACAGTGAAAGCAAAAAAGATGCCATGCTAAAAACTTAAATTTCAAATCCTCTTTTCAAGTTTCAAGAAAACTGGATACTTACCCATTTCTTAATGGATCAAAGAACATTTCTCCTACCACTCCCAATACCCAGTAATTTTAAAAATCACATAATTATCAATATTAGACTAACAGAATACTATTCCATTAGTTTCTACCTTTACAATTCTATAATTTTCTTTCAGGATGCATTCTGGAGAGAGATTTGTCCCCCAATGTGTAATGGTTTCAAACATGTCTGCAACTCTTTGATATTCCTTCCATCAGAAAATAGAGTCTATGTTCTCTCCTTCTCTTGAATCTGGGTGGGCTTGTAATTTGCTTGCAACTAACAGAATGGGACGGAAGTGACACCATTTGATTTCTGAGACTAGGTGATAAAAGCCAATGCAGCTTCCATCTTACTCACTGGAACACTCACTTGTGGAACTCTGAATTGCCATGTAAGAATCTAACCATTTTGAGGAAGCCATACCATAAGGAAGCCCAAGACACATAAAGCCACCACATGTAGATACACCATTCCAGAGTCCAAGTTTCAGGTCTAAGCTGACAACTAAAATGAACTGCCAGATTTGTGAATGAAGGTATCTCCAGGTGATACCGGACACTCACCCTCAAATGCTGTCTCTCCAGCTTAAGCCCCAGACTTCTCTAAACAGAGAAAACCTATTTCTGCTGTGCCCTTCCTAAATTTTTAACCCAAAGAATCAGTGATCATAACAAAACTGTTGTTTTAAGCCACTGAGTACTGGAGTAATTGTTATTCAGTTGGGGTATACCTTGCTTTATCGTGGCTCGCTTTGTTGTGCTTCACAGATATTGTGCTTTTTACAAATTGAAGGTTTGTGGCAACCCTACACCATCAGATAATCGTTAGCATTTTAGCAATAAAGTATGTTTTAACTAAGGTATGTACTTTTTTTAGACATAATGCTATAGCACACGTAATAGACTACAATATAGTGTAAACATAACTTTTATATTCACTGGGAAAATAAAGTTCATGTGACTTGCTTTATTGTGTTATTTGCTTTACTGGGAATAAAGCAACTGAACCCACAATATCTTTGTGGTATGCCTGTAATAGTGATCACTATGCAAAGATTATAAGTAAGTTTTTATCAGCATGAAAAGAGATCCATATAAATGTGGAGAGAAAAACAGATAATCCTTGCAGAGAGATCTCCATCACAAGAGCCTATCCTCAAATAGCCAGTTGCTCATTGTTAAAGAGGATTCCATTTAGCCTGGAAGAACCCTACCATTTAGAAATTCTAAACAATATTTACCAGACAGGGTATTATTATAGGGCTCCATCAAGCCAAGAACTATTTAGAAAATTTATGTGCTTAAGGACTTTTTAACTAAACTGGATTTTTGTTTTCTACTTGGACTAAACTGGTAATTGTGAACCAGTATCTCTACCACATGTTTAATATTTTACTTCTAAGTATTTCTGCCTTTAAAATATGCTTCACAAGCATGGGAAATGGCTGTGTGAAACAAGCAAGCAAGCAAACAAATAAAAACAACAGATGGTAACCGTTTTCTCATTAGAACTGTTTCAACCTAGAGAGAATATTTCTCTAACAATTTGTGTGGCTGGTTGAATTACACAGACCAACACTGCTTGAAATGGTATTTGGGTCCCATTAAAAATACCAGTGTAACTTCTGGTTGGAATAATTTCATTTATGAAAGTGAAAACTTATTTTGCCCAAAGGTGGCCCCTGAAAAGATAGGTAGGTTTTAGTTCAGGTTCTACATGGTCTTGAAGAATGAAAAATTACCTATTCAACTTAGTCAACGTAGTTAGTTATTCTACTTGAAAGTCCAAGTCTCCCCACAAATCAGAATGCTCCTTTTCTGAACAGAATGCAAAATTACTACATTTTAAAGATCATTTTGTGTTAGTACGTCATACCCAAACATTAATAGATATTAATTATAACAATATAAATTCAGTATTATTTGTCTTAAATAAATTCTATTTGCATTTTGCCATCTGAATTTGAAAACATGTCATCTTTCACGAGCATTTAATTCATTTGAATGAATAGGTTATAAATTCTGTGCAATATGCTTTAAGGGGTTATTGACAATTCTATTGAGCAGTACAGACTAACACAAATACAATGTGAACCATAAACAAAAATTGTATATAGAATTTAAAATTTCCTAGTAGCCACATTTTAAAAAGTAAAAATAGACTGGTGAAATTAATTTTAAAATATAACTAATTTAACTCACTATATCCAAAATATTATCATTTCAACCTGTAATCAATAAAAACAAATACTTTACTTTTTTGTCATACAAAGTCTTTGAAGTAGATTGTTTATTTTACATTAACAGTGTACATATCTCAATGTGAGCTAGCCTTGTTTGAGCTGTTCAATGGCCACATGTGACTAGTGAGGACCAGGCTGGATAATGCAGCTAGAGAATATTTTCTACTATGGAGCAAATCTCAGGTTTTATGTATCTTTATCTACTTCATTTTCCCCCTTTATGGCAAGACTCTAATTCTTTCAAATATCTCAAATAATCAGTAAAATGTTTTATTTGGACCCTTTTATGATAATTTATTATTCGAAATAAGCCTTTATTTCTTCCCATTAGCTTTAATTCCAAATGCCTGCATGCTACTTTAATTCAATATGCAGATTTAATCGAAGTTTTCCAAAACTAGAGAAAGACACACTAAATGTAATTAATGATTCCTTTGGCTAAACTGTCAGCTGTGCAGAGCAACCTTTTCTGACCACCTTCTCCCATTGATCCCACAAGTCACTCCACCACGTAATCCTGCTTAATTTTTTTCGTGGTTCATAAAACTATTTTAAAATACACTATTTATTTAAATCAGTTTACTTGTTCATTGTTTATCTCTGCTACTATAATATAGGCTCTGTGAGAGCAGGCCATTTATTCCCTCAAGCACCATTGCTGCTCATTGCTTGAAGAGCACACAGCACATCAGAGGTGCTCAATAAATACTTGTTCATTGAATTAATAAATATCTTCGTTGCATTTTAAAAGCATAAGCACTCTTTTGGGTTTCCTTGGTGGCGCAGTGGTTGGGAATCTGCCTGCCAATGCAGGGGACCGGGGTTTGAGCCCTGGTCCGGGAGGATTCCACATGCTGAGGAGCAAATAAGCCCGTGCGCCACAACTACTGAGCCTGCACTCTAGAGCCCGTGAGCCACAACTACTGAGCCCGTGCACTGCCACAAAGAGTGGCCACCACTTGCTGCAACTGGAGAAAGCCCGTGCGCAGCAATGAAGACCCAACGCAGCCTAAATGGATAAATAAATAAATAAATAAATAAATTTATTTTTTAAAAAAAAGCATAGGCACTCTTTAATTTACACTGAGTAAATCAGCCGAAGTACTGTTCAGAAAGCTTCACCTGAGAGTCACTGGCTTCTTAAGCTCTGTTAAGGAAAGGATGCAATTTTTATGTTCATATGGTAGACTGTCCATTCCTTTAAAAGCAAGAAATTCACAAGATGGAAAACTTCACATCTGTGATCCCAGGGTTAGATAAAAGTTTATCCTTTTCCCCAAATATCACCTATAGTCTGGCTAATACAATGCTATTAATCCAACATACAAACATGTTTTTTTCTTGTTATTGAAAAAGCCTCTCAAATTTAATTAAAGTCAATAAAGAAATTAAAAGCTTCATGAGAGCAAGAATCCTCTGAGTATGTTCATGCTGTTATCAGCCTGTGATGTTGTAAAAGACAGGATTATGATTTTACTGTCAGATGAGCAAAAGAAGAGAAAGGATAACAAGGAGAGTTGTGAAAAATCTCCTGGTGAGAGACATCTCAGAGTGAAAAACTGTTCCACTTAATCAAGCCAATGGAGAAATTAAATACAAAAGAGATGGCTTCTGAGCATAGCCACCTATTGTTTAAAGCAAAGATGGAAAAATAATTTGAGATTGACCTAAATAAGATTAAGTACAATGTGAAACTTCGCAGGAAACACTGGGATAGTGACCACCATCCCTTCCCAAGTAATCTCAAAGTGATTAGAATTGGCCTGGATCAGAATATAAGTATTTTTACTCTTTCACTTTAAAAATGACTATAATATGAACTAGAAATTCACTACAAACTTCTAACTTTTTGCATTCAAATTAAGACCAGCCCTCACCAGGTGTCAAAACTTCAGCAACTGTGGGTTGCAAGAGAGATGTCTGATTACAATACTGAACTTTCCTTACCTCCCCACTGCCTTCAGAAGTGGTAAACAGGGTCCCCCAGATACCCACAGGTTATCATCACTTCTACCTGCTATGAGACCACCACCTCTACACCCTTTGTTCTTGTTTATTTCAGATCACCATAAGAAGCTTTTACTTCACCTCTTATTTCCCACATTTTCACCCCCTTAGGCTCTGCACATCTCCTGTTTAGTACCCTTCTCCCAGCTTTCCACAGTTCCTAAACTTGCCCACTGTGCTCTGTGGAATTCATGGTACATCATATTCAAAATCCCCAATATCCTCAAACTCAACTATGAATGTTCCCTTCATCTTGCTTAAAGAACCTCTGGATCTTCTCTGAGGATAGTGTTTTCCCAATGGATCATTGTGTTTTCTCCCTCTTTCCTTATACACTTGGGCTTAGAGTTGAGCTGAGTGTCCTTTTTATGCCTCATCTCCAGTTCCAAATTATTCTCCCTTCCTTCTCTCTGAAATGCTCTAGCTTTGAACCACGTCATCAGATATTGCCGCATACCACCCCTTCTCACAGTCAGCTCCTCTCCCTCTTGGCCTCCTCATTTATTAAATATTTTAAAACTGAAATGCTTACATTTTCCTCTAACTCTCCTTGCTTCTTAATTTACAAGTCCATTTGGCACTTCAAGTTTTCTGTTTTTTCTGTTGTTGACTTCTGTGTCATTCTCTAGTATATGCCATGTCTTCTCTGCTATGAAAATTGTTCTTATTGTCCATTTAGTATGTGCTATCAAGATGGTGGTGTGGCAGTTGACTACTGTTGCCTGTCAGGACTCTGTCCAGAAAGTCAGTACTCCAGACAATAATTTCTATGACTGAGAAAGCTAAATCTACAGATCTTTCAAACAGCGTCTCCTAGCAATTTCCCATTTTAAGCTCCTTGCAATTGCCACTCCCTCTACCTGGAATGTTCTACTCTGTGCTTCTGCATTGCTAGCTCCAGTTCAGCACTCATGTCTTTGTTCGTATGTTACCTGTTCAAGGAAGTCTCTCTAACCTCTCTAGCCAACATAGCCATCATCACTCTCTCTAGCCACTCTTTCCTATCACCCTATTTTACTTTCTTCACAGTAAAATATTTGAAAATTTCTCATTCACTTATCTCATGTATTTCCATGCACATTGATTACCTCCCCTGACTAGAATGTAAGCTCTAGAATGTAATGCAAGGATCTTGTTCACTTTGATTTCCTACCACCTATACCAGGGCCTTCACAAAGAAAGTGATCAATAAATATTTTTTAAATGCATTAAGAAATCAGTATTTTTGTCTTTCTTGATTTCAATGGGTTAAAAGATAGTAATCAGTATAGCAATTTCTGCACATTGTTTGAATTTCAAAATTTGGTAAAGAAACATTTACCCATTCTCTATTATAGTTAGTATGTGCATACTAGGGTATATTCCCGTATTATCTTAGTAGGATATAAATAAGACAGGTATAATTTTAGTAATTCTTATAAGACAAGTACCTAGCAAACATAGTCTTATTTTTAGTCTCCTAATCTTAGCCTTTAGGGATACAAGCTTTCTATGATAGAGCAGTATTTTACTGTTCGTAGTCATATATACATACACACAAACATACGTGTAGGCATATACATGTATATCAACACATACATATATGCATACACACTAATCTTTGTGTTTGTGTGTGTGTGCGTGTGTATATATATATATATATATATATATTTGTACATATTTAATTATCCTTTTGGATTACTTGGAACAGTCCCCTTCCCATATGGTTATTTGGCAAAATCTTGTTTGTTTTCTTACAGTTCGATGTTAGATGAGTAAAAACAAGCTACCAGGCCAGCAAATATACCTCAAGAGAGGAATATAGGTTATTAATAAATGCTATAAAACATGTCCTGACACTTTGGTGTGTCACGCCCCAGCAAAGTAGAAGGGTATTCTTAGTTCTTAATGGAAATACTAAAGCTCTAATTTTTTACAAGTTGATATATGGATATAAAGCTGGCACTCAGTTCAATACATATGGTTGGCAAACTAAACCAAAGGTTGATGCTTAGCATATAAACATTCAAAGGAGAGAACACGATGTGTAAACCTCATGTTTCTTAGACAAGCAAGACAAGATTATTAATTTCAGAGTTGCGCCAGCCTTAATAGTAATAATAATAGTAAGGATGCTAACATACATCAATAAAAAGCAGTTATTTAATTTCCTTTCAACTTATTCTAACTCTCTTTCTTGCCCTGATTTAGCTAATTCTTGTGCTATGAGGGCCCTATGTAAAGGATAATTTTTAAAATCATGGTTTGTTTCTTTAGACTTAATATAATTCAACTTATCCCAGAGAAAGGAAAACTTATATTCCCACAGAAACCTTCATGTAAATGTTCACAGCATAACAACCAAAGACTAAAACTAACCTAGGTGTCCTTTAATGGGGAAATGGTTAAGCAAACTGTGGTACAACCATAGCAAGCAATACCACTAAGCAATAAAGAGGAATCAACTATTGATACACTTAATCTGTATGCATCTCCAGGGAATTAAGCTGAGTGACAAAAAGCCAATACTGTCAGGGTACATATTGCACGATTCCACTTACACAGCTTTCTTGTAACAACAATATTTTAGAAATTGATATTTCTTGCAACTCGTCATTATAAATATTCAAGAAAATTTGGATATATTTCTTATAAGTCTGAAAGAGAAATTAAGGAAACGCTCCCATTTACCACTGCAACAAAAAGAATAAAATACCTAGGAATAAACCTACCTAAGGAGACAAAAGACCTGTATGAAGATATGGAGAAGAGATTAGTGGTTACTAGGAATTACGGGACATAGGAAGGTGGGTATATCTATAAAAGGGCAACAGGAGGGATTCCTGTAGTAATGGAAATGTTCTGTACATTAAACGTATCACTGTCAATAACCTGATTGTGATTTTGTAGTACAATTTTGCAAGATGTTACTTTGAGGAAAACTGGGTAAAGGATACATAGGTTTCTTTGTATTAGTTCTTACAACTGCATGCAAAACTATAATTATCTCAAAATAAAAGGTTTAATTAAAAATAATGTGACAATTGCTAAGATCAATATAATCTCTAATTAGAGTATGAAAACCTGGAAATTAACTATTTTTAGAATATTTATATTTTTCTTTAACTTTGTCCTGTCAGACCAATGTTTCTGACTATGTATTTACAAGTACCGATGCAAAACTAATGATAAGCACTTAAGTAATTAAGACTAGATCATATTTCGTTTCCAAAACTTTATTTCTTTTGCTAAAGATGTGTCAGATATACATGATTAAGTTGGTACCGGTGCATCAGTTATCCTGCATCATATTCAGACAGCCCAAGATCAGTGGGGTCTTTTGAAATGGAAATTCTGTGTTTAAATATTGTTTCTGATTTTTGCATAAGTTTCCTATTTTTTTCATCTTAGCATTTTAACATTTTGAATTACAGGGTAACTGTTCTGAGAAAGGAAGTGTTTGGTATTTGAAATTTTCAAACAAGAGTTCAAGTACCTCCTTAATAATAACATAATCTAGATTAAATAATTTTCCTGCTATGAGGCCATTTCCTTAGCAATATAATGGAACTAAGACCTACCTCTTAGGTTTACCAAGAAGATAAGCAGAAATGTTTCATTGAAATAATCTAGTTCAGTGCTGATACATGACAGGTGATCATTTTATTGATCATTAATGCATCCATTCAACAAATATTCCCCATAGGCCAGACATTTATCAATAAGCAAGCATTCTGGCTCCCCTAGAAGGTACCTTCTAGTGGGAAAGATGGACAACAAAGGTATAAACAAATAAGTAAAAATCAGGTGGTGATAAGTACTACAAAAAAAAAAACAGTTTAATGGGAAAAAAGAGTGCCTGGAGAAGAACAATCTACTTTTTCTCAGCCCTTTGTACACTGGACATTCCACTTGAAAACACAGGTAAGGCCATGCAATAAACATACTATGATCATTTTTATAAAATTTTTGTTCATTAAATGTCCTTACCATAGGAAGTTCTTCATAAGATCACCAAAGATGATTTCCCTGGCGGGGAAAAAATAAATCATTAAAATTAGAAATGATGAGCATTACATCATATGATATTTAGGTTGCATTTTCAAATTTAGATTTCTTTTAACTTGACCATACTTATTCAAATAAGACCATAGTCACCATTTGAACAGTTAAAACATGTTTACATTTATTGTAACACTACTGGTCTATTACCAGGTTAAAAAAGTACACCAACCATCCAGGGTGAAAATCCTCAGAGATTTTCCACTTCTAATTCTACTACTAATCATTTAACCTGTATTGGCCTCACTTTCCTTATAACGTCATGGAATTTGCTTCAGCTGAACTATAGGTTTTAAAAGAAACTTTTGCTCATAAAAAGTATTTACTTCTTCACCATTACTTTTTTCAATCCCTACCATGTTTTCTCTACTGCCATACTTTCATGTAAATTTGGAGTACTAACTTAGAATTGAGCAAAAGCAATAGATTTCCAAAATCAGGAGACTGCTGCGAATCACGTTCAATAAGAGAAGAAAAGCAAATGAATTACAGCCAGCGTTAGGCTCTCGAACTGAAATTACAAGCACTCTGAGGAGTGATTATAGTATGTGGTCCAAGTGTCCTGCTGCTCAGGCCCATTAACACTGCAGACCCTGCTGAATTATGAAAACGTTCCTAAGATCTAACATTTTTACAAAAAGATGCCGAAACCAAATCCCCAAAATACTCCCTTGATAAACAAAAAGGTTTTATGAAACTCAATATTTACATTGTAGTCTTAAGAAAACTTTAGGACATACAGATATATTTCACATGTTAAAAATGGTGAGAAGTCTGGTATTAAAACGAACAGGGAGAGCAAATGAAAACTCCATTAAATAGATCTGATTTTAAATTCCATCACCAACAAAAAATGACTCTGGTACTCCCAAAGTAATAAAGCCCAGAGTTCTTTCTGTGCAGCTCAAGAATGCAGACCTGGGGCAGGCAAAAGTTACAGAAAGTTTGGTTTCATCTTAATATAAGGGGGTGGGAGAATGCTTCATGAGATAGAACGCTTCTAGTGACTAAACACATTCAAACAGGGGAGAGACAGCTTCCAGTTAGCCACTGTAGACAAGGTTTCTGACTAGAGGGTCTCAATGCTTTTTCCCCACCCTCAAGATTGTATAATTCTGTGCGTCCGTAACCTTTGTAGTGACCCTGCAAGAAAATTTGAGACGCAAACCAAATCTGTTAATATACTCTGAATATCAAGTCCCTATTAAGCATTTCTTTAAAAACTGGCCATGCTCTTCATGAATGTATCATAATCACTTACTCATAGGCCCTCACATTCAGAGTTTCCTAAGTCTCAAACATGCTTTCCCTCTTTCTACAGGAATTCTTTCCTGTCCCTCCCCCATCATGGAGACTGTGTTAGGTGCCCTTCCATGTGTTTCCATAGAACATGCATCAATCCCCTATGGCACTGCTCTTCATATTGTGTTGTACTTGTTTCCCTCACTAGACCATAGGCTCCCATAGGTGGTAGCTGTGATTACAATTACATGTACCCAAAAAATTAGTCCTGTGAAAGCACGAGTTCAAGAATGTTGATATGACTTTAAGAAGATTATTTTTTGAGATAAATTTGAAATGTTTTTGATAAAAAGCTGGTGATACAGAGCTTAAGCAAATTTATTTACTGAAGGACATCACAGAGCCATGAAAGTATTTTATATTCTGTGAATTTATTATTAAGAGGGTAAATGGGGCTTCCCTGGTGGCGCAGTGGTTGGGAGTCCGCCTGCCGATGCAGGGGACACGGGTTCATGCCCCGGTCTGGGAAGATCCCACATGCCACGGAATGGCTAGGCCCGTGAGCCATGGCCGCTGAGCCTGCGCATCCGGAGCCTGTGCT
>NW_021703768.1:139857889-139936546 GCF_005190385.1 Monodon monoceros | reverse complement strand
CTCCTCATTTATTTTAGAGAACACTGAATCATTTCATTCTACCTGGATTGTATATGGCAGAGTAGACATGTAAGAAAAACTAATTACTTTGGTTATTAAAGTGTAAACTAACCAGCTTTCAGGTTTCTTGATAAGTGTCATTCTACCTGCCCCAAATTATTTTTTAGATTAAAGGGACTTTGTGATCATCTTCTTTATTCTGATTGCAGGAATCCTATTTCTGGTACACTTAGTCATTTAACTCCTATCAGAATAACTCAGGCGCTGGAGACATCATACCTACATGAGGCTATATGTTCCATTATTAGATAGCAATTGTATAACAATTCTTTTACATTGAACTTATCGCTGAATGCTCCTAACTTTAGCGCACCGATTGGAGTGCTTCCTTTTCAAACAACCAAAAAAAGTTTACACTTTCTTCTGCAGAACAACTTCACAGGCATTCCTTTTAGTTTTCTCCCCTCTGAGCTAAACATCTTAGCTCTCTTATTCCTATTGCCATGTGGTTCCAAGATTCCTTTAACAGCAATCTTGTTATAAAATTTTAGTTTATTGATTCTGATATATTCTTCCAAAGCATACTTCAAGTCAAGGTTAAGAAAGAGTTTTAATATTTTAGAAAGAAAGATGCCATGGCTCAGTCCTGTGTTCTTTATTTCACTCATATTGTTCTTGTTTCCCAGAATGCTTTTTCTTCTTCCCTTCACCTTTTCCAACATTATTTACCCTTTGAGATAAAGCTCAACCCCACTGCATGCCCAATTAGTTTAGCTGTAATTTCTTCCCTCCTGTTCTCAGATATATCATTTAAGATTCATAGTCTATTATCACAATTCAGCTTCCTAATTTTCTGTATTATTCACTGACGTTCCATGTGTATTTTTCTTTATTCACTAAGAAGTTATAAGAATTGTGAGGGCAAGTACTTTACTATCTATTTCTCTAGAGCACTTTGAAAAGTGCTCACATACGTGAAAACTATCGATTAACCAGTTGCCTGAAAATGTTGATACACATTTAAATGCAGATTTCTATGGCTATAGCCCTTATGAACTCCCTTCCTCCTTGATATTTAGCGGGCTAAGGTAAAAGGCACTGGGCTAGATAGAATCAGTTGTTATGCAGCTTGCTTCCTGACCTTCCAAGCTTTTCTCTTAACTTGGAGGGAGGATGGTGTACTGAAAGCCTGAAAATGACACTTCAAGATTCTCTTGTCCATTCCCTAATTGGTTCTGTAAATGGGAAGCATTGGTAGGAATTTAGAAGGCAGAGTGAGTCCAAAGTCATTCTGTTTTCAACACTTGAAGTAACAGAAAGGTAACCACTAGGGAAGTGTAGACTCCAGCATTTTCAGGTACCAACAACGAAGATGGAAGCAACCCCATTACAGAAGCAGTGCTACAGCTTAGCTGTGCCCAGGCAGAAACAATTCCCTGATTTGAGGTTAACACCCACTCTTTCCCTTTCCTGCCCATCTATCACTTTTGTAAATGTTTCTCTGCATTAAAAACCTCTCTTTGAGGGTATACACATGGCCAATAAACATATGAAAAGCCATCAGGGAAATAAAAATTATAACCATAATGAAATACCACTTAATAATCCCCAGAGTAGCCACTCAGAAAATACAGAAATAAAAGGAAAAAATACCAAGTGTTGCTGAGGATGTAGAGCAACAAAAATTCTCAAGCACATCTGGTGGAATGTAAACTTGGTACAACCTTTTTGGGAACCTATTTGGCCAGTTTCTACTCTGACTTAGGAATTCCACTTCTAGGTCTATGCTTATTATAAATGTGTACAAATGTTAGCCAAAAAAAAACATTTAATGGAATGTTCATCGCATACTATTTGTAATAGCTGAAACCTGGATATTACTCAAATCTTCATTAACAGTAGTAAGATAAGTTGAGGTATGTTCACATAAGGGTATACTATACAGCAAGTATAATGACTCTACAATTACTGTATGTGCAGCAATATGAATGAATCACAAAATGTGGAGCTACAGAAGTCATACATCAAAGTGTACATAGGGTATTATCCCTTTCATATAAAATAAAAACAAGTATTCTCTGCTGTAAGAAGTTGGGATAATTGACTACCTGTGGGGGAAGCAGCAGAGGGTCTACTTGGGGTGCTAGGGATGATCTGTTTCTTTATCTGGGTGCTAGTGACAGGGGTATTCAGTAGGTGAAAATTCATTGAGTTGTACAGAGAAGTGCACATACTGTACTTCAGTACAAAGTTTTTTTGTTTTGTTTTGTTTTTTTAAAGTTCTTGGTATACTTCAGACCAGGATATACTAGTGACTTTGTCAGTGCATAGCTGGGATAATTTTAACCTGGAAAAACTGAAAGCAAATATTCTAAACATTTCTTTTGGCTATTAAAACAAACAAGCAAGCACTAATAAAGTTTCCTCAGAACATTTAACTATAAAATGTTTTATATTAATTATTATTTTGAAAAACAGTGTGGTTCCTGTTGTCTTGATTTAATGTACTGATATGTAGCTTTATTTACTTTCCAAGTTAATATATGGATTTCTTATGTACTCAAAATGAGTTTAGTCATGATTTACATAGAATAACTAAAAATTCCAGAACATATATGTTAAAATTTTCTACCAAAATTCATGAAGTATTCCAAATCACTAAGAAATAATTCAGGTTTTAAAATATATATAACAAATACCAGTAGCATTTTCACATACATTTTAAACACCCCACTGTCTCTTCTAGATATTTAAACATTTTCATTCGTTATCATTATTTTCATGAAACCTCTTGAGTCTTTCTCAAGAATAAAAATTTTCTGCTCCCAGACAAGGAAAAGGAGTTATTAAATAAAGTAGAACTTGAAGGGAGATAATCTGTTTTATTCCACTTTCATTATTAAATAAAATCCGGGGACTCAAGACTATTCAATGAATTTTTTTAAACATAAAGAGGCACATTGCCTAAGTACAATTACGATTGCTACCATGTTTCTTTTTGGAACTCCTCATTCATAGGGATGAGAACACACAAACAACATACAATAAAGCTCTGCAAGGTAATTATAGCAGGCAATGACCCAACTAGTCAATTTCTTAGCCATTACAGAAAGTGCTCCAGCAGAATGTGAACCATTATCATTTCAAGGGATCAAATCAAAAAAGAGATCCTATATAAAATGCAGGATGTGCTGGTCCCTGGATAGTAAAAAAAAACCCAAAAACATATAGATGAGGTTTTAGCAGGTTCAAGCTTTGTAGTGGATTTACAATTTATATGGCTAAAATGTAAAAATCCAATCTAATTCCTGAGTTTACCAAATAGTAAAAGAGTAATAAATCCCTTGTATAGTAAGTTCTTAAAGTTTTATCATTTACTATGTTTACCATCTTTAATTTTTTCAATGAGTATGTTCATATG
This sequence comes from Monodon monoceros, assembly GCF_005190385.1. Classification (NCBI taxonomy): domain Eukaryota; kingdom Metazoa; phylum Chordata; class Mammalia; order Artiodactyla; family Monodontidae; genus Monodon; species Monodon monoceros. Next base: position 139,933,125 of record NW_021703768.1, on the reverse strand, counting down.
TATTTCGAGGCTTGTAAAATTTGAAAGTATTTCTATTGCCTTTGCCCATGAAAGACACCTTGTCTTGGCATGAAATTTTGGTATACCATTTTCCTCTCAAATTCTAATGAAATTTAGTGTTATAAAGGAGAATTCTGAGGCTGAACTCTCTGGCACTTTTAGGTACCTCTATATTCTTTCTAGAAACTTATGAGATTTCCCCCCTTTTCCTTACAATTAAAAAAGTCCAGATGTGTCATTATGGGTCTTTTCCTATTAATTTTACTTACAACGTACCATGTATCTTTCTTGGATTTTGTTTTTAGTTTATATTAAATTTGTGACTAAATCATTCCTATAAATTATACAAAACATAAAAGAAGCAACAGGTTCCTTTCAGTTTTATTTGAGAACATTCAGTTAACTCTGCAGTCATCCTAGCAACACACTGCCCTTCCCAACTTAACAATAAAAAACACATTAGTATCCCTTCCGTTCCTCTTATCATTTCTCAAATGCACTATTGTATTGGCATCCTAAACAATGTTTTTTGTTTGTTTCAAGTATCTCTTCAATTCATCATCTACATCAGGGTTTCTCAACCTTGGCACTGTCAACATTTGAGACCAGATATTTCTTTGCGATGGGGGCTGTGCTATCCACTATAAGATACTTAGAAGCACTCCTACTCCCTACCCACTCAATGACAGTACCCACCTCTCAACCAGCAGTGACAACCAAAACTGTCTCTAGACATTATCAGTTGTTCCCGGGAGACAAAATCACCCCTTTTGAGAATCACTGGTCTATAACTGCTAGAGTTGTCTTTCTAAAATACTCATTAGATTATGTATTTACTCTGCTGTTTAAATTATTCCTTTGAACAATTATCCTTCTTTAACTTTTAGATAAGTATGTTATCCAGGACTTTTGCAATAAGGCTCGATTCTTATTTCAAAAATGAAATCATTACATCATGCACTTTTGCGTCAACCACAAAGAACTACTTGTCTCTGAAACAATACACTCCAATCTTTGATGCTACTGTGTTTTTGCTCATGGTGATCCCTCTACAAGGATTGCCTTTTCTGCCATTTTTACTCAGAAAATTATGACTAACCTATTAAAACAATTTAAAATATCACCTCTGTGAAGCTTTTCTTTCATAGATACCTAGTGTTGAATATTGCACACATGTAGGAAATATTCTCATTATTTTTTGCCCAAATTTATTTTTAGTATTTGGAGCCTCAACAAAACTTTGTTATTTTAGAGAATACTACATAATGAAACCAACATTGTTCTATCAACTGTTAACCAGAAAAACAGAATCCACTACCCTTTAAGGACAGAATAATTTCTACCTAACTTTATCAAATTATACTTGCTCAGAGAGAAGCTCGTCTGATGCATGTCTGCCCCCTCATAAAGCCTTCAGGCACAGGTTTTCAATTTGGCATTTCCACTCCCAGAAGAGCCAAGTTTCATCTGCACACTTGAAGATTTCACTGGGCTCTGTCTCTTCCAACTCATTTATAAGACCATTCGACAATACCACTCCCTAGTGAACTCAGGGAAAAATTCTGTAAAAAGAAGCACTTTATCTGAAAATGTAACTGAGGTCACTAGTGTGCATATTTGCATTGAACAGCTACCACATGCTTTGGGTCAGCACTGCCCAGTGGAACTTTCTGTGATGATGGAAAAGTTCTACACTTGTGCTATTCAGTATGGTAGCCATACATGGCTACTGAGAACTTGAAATGTGCCTCATTTGATTAATGAACCGAATTTTGAAGCTGTTTAATTTGAATTTATTTAAATTTTAATTCGAATAGCCATATGCAGCTAAAGGGCACAGATTTGGGCCATGGGATGAAGACTCCAGGAGAAGGTGTGGGAAGAGGAGGGGACCAGGCATCTGGCCACTTTCCTGGTATGCCCAGTGAGCTGTAGAAAAATGCTACTTGTTTCTTCCTCAGGGTGATGTATCTGTGACAGCTGATAAGGTGAAAAATGCAGAGCTGTAGAGACAGGTTGCTAGCAACAGCTAGAAGAAACTAGGACACGAAAACAAACCTCTTTGTTATTTTCTGTTGTCATCTTAAAAAAAAATCACCAAACTCTTTCTGGATTTTCATAAAAAAGAAATTTGGGATTTTTTTTTTTTTCAATTACTCATCTGAGTGCTAGTGACAGATGAGTTCAAGGAAAAAAAGATAACTTTTACATTGCATCCTCCCACCTCTTATCTTGCATTATCAACTCCAGTTGGAGGAATGAAAAACAAGAAAAGTACGTCTGAGCTACAGCATACATAATTCAATTCAAAACCATCTCAGCAAGAACAGAACTCTTTTAGTTACGAGAAGCTGAGAAAACAAGAAAAAAAAGTTTCTGATTAAACTCGATTTATAGATGCATTACACACATTTCTGCTAAAAGATATGATTTATTGGGGGGTATTCTGAAACACTAAAGAGGAAAGATTAGTGTTTAACAAAGCTTTGCAGAAGAAAATGTTTTTGTAAACACTAAAGGGGAGAGAATAACAAAGTCCAATGAGATGAGTAGCAAGCACTTGACAATGGTCAACAGGAAAAATGGCATGAGGGTCACAGAGTCAGAGAAGTAACTGGTGACCATTAAAAGCCCATGATTTAACATGACTAATGATAGCCTTTCCAATCTCTGATAAGGGAAGAGATATGGCTAAAATGGAACTTGAGATAGACAGTTCCTGTAGTTTTATTAACATGACTAAGATAAAGGGAGAATTACAAAGAGAATGTCTCAATAGTGCAGAGTCTAAAGAAAGGGCAAAAATATGAAACAGAAAAGAGAAAATTGAAAAGGCAGAGTAGTTTATAAATCAATTATTTCCCACAGCATATTTACTCATTTTAAGAAAACAAACCTGCTAACTGCACCATGATGTATTCTAATTTATCTCTCTTCTACAGTATAATTTCTCTAGCCATAATTTAAAATGTAATTATGTCCTTAATTAGCCATTTCTGCTCAAGGAGTGATATGCCCTTAGAGTGGCAGAATACGATTATTCATTCACCAAGTTCATATTGAGCTTCTTCCATGTATTACTAGTGCTCCTTGGCTAGAGAGATGACTTCCAGCGGGGTGATCATAAAGACTTCAGAGTGGAGGTGGGATGTAAATTGACCTTGATGGATAGATAGGAAATAAGGCAAAATAACTGTATTTCCCTTCACTGTTACCCTGGGAAATTGTCCAACAGACCCATCCAACAATTATTTTTTAATTTTCTAGGAGGATACAACTTCGTTCAACATATTATCAACTATTATTTAGGGACCAGACTCTAAAGTTGCATGTTAACTTGCAGATTTTTTCTCGTAGAACAATCACCAGCTTTGTATCTCACCTAGAAATCTTATTCTAACGTTTTTCCCCTCACTCCCTATACTTAATTGGTTCCTCAAATGCTCTTCAAATTAGCTTCACCATCTTGTTGGTTCTCTCATTAATAAGTTAAATAAAGCTTTGGCACATGCTCATTTTGCACTTATATTAAGATCATGCATATAATTTTATATAAATTACACTTTGAGGGCTTCCCTGTTGGCGCAGTGGTTGAGAGTCTGCCTGCCGATGCAGGGGACACGGGTTCGTGCCCCGGTCCGGGAGGATCCCACATGCCGTGGAGCGGCTGCACCCATGAGCCATAGCCGCTGAGCCTGCGCGTCCGGAGCCTATGCTCCGCAACGGGAGAGACCACAACAGTGAGAGGCCCGCGTACCACAAAAAAAAAAAAAAAAAAAAAAAAAATTACACTTTGACATTAGATAGGGGTTTTAAAAAAAAAGAACAAAAGCAGTCAGGTAGAGGGAATTAAGTGATAAAATGAACAACTGGTATAGAAAAGAAAGATCAAGGAAAAGCCTTTTTTCCCCTCACTAAATTCACTCAGTATCTAATCTGGATACACAGAATAGCTTGCTGCAATGACACTGGATGATCTATAGTTAGATGAGGCTAATATTTCATCCATATAATGTTACAAGGAGGAAGTCAAACACAAAATAATAAATACAATTTATATATATTACAAAAAGAGTCAAAGAATTTATGCTGTTAAAGTAAGTGATTATTCTTGCAGAGTGAGGGGGCAGTAGCTGAAAGGGAGCATAAGAGGACCTGCTGGGGTGCTGGTAATGCTCTCTTTCTGATTACCGGTATGTGTATAGTTTATGTAAATTCATCAAGCTTAAGATAAGTGCATTTTTCTGAATGTCAATTCTACTAAAATAAAAAACTACCATACATATCATAAACGTTTGAAAATGTTCACAATAAAAAGAAGGAACAGTTTTTCTCTTTAAGATTCTGGATCTGCAAACTCCTCTGCATCATATTTAGATTTGTCTGTTTCTATCACTACATATATGATGTCTACATGATTCCATAATTTCTTTCCCAAAGAACTGTCACCATTAATCCACTACTGTATGTTGTCTTCCTGTAAATATGTCACCTCCCTGACATGAACCACACCCAAGATGTATGACCCTGGAATTACATTTTCAATTTCTTTAAAATGTCACAGGTGAATCCAAACATATTTCACTAGAAATATAAATGCAGTATCTTTCCAGTTTTCTATGATTTTCTCCCAATATTTTACAGCTGTCTTGTCACAACTGATTTGACAACAATGTTTGGAGACAAGAAATTCATCGTTTATTTCCAAAGTATATAACCTACTTTTCATAGGAAAAAAAGTTATTTTCAACTGATATTTCTCAATTGGTTATCATGTAATTAATTTTTGTATTTATAATAGCCACAGATAAAAATAGGTCTGGGTACAAACCTCTCTTTGTAACCATACTGCTCAACTGGTTGATGAAATGGAAGTGCAAAAAGCAGCTAGTCTACTACGTGTGTGTGAGGAGCTCATGATGAATACCACGCATGTATTTCAGAGAGGAGTATGGAGAGCATGGTTGAATCTGGTAAACTAGTTAAGTGGAGGTAGGTTAAGTGAAGATAGGTCAGGGACATTTCTGCCATAGTGCAGTTTTTGTTGCAAGAGCATAAGGAGAATTTGAAGTGATGTTCATAGTAACATCAAGACCAGAACATGGAGGGCTCTAAATTATAGGCTATTGAGTTTCTGTATTATTTTTACTGCATCAAGAAACCAGGGGAGATTTTTGAGCAAATAAGTGACATAGTTAAAATTTTGCTTCAAATAATCTCATCTGGAAGCATTGTGTAAACTGGAAAGAATAAGAAGTTATCAGCACATCCCAGGCATGAGGCTGTCCAGAGCGGGAGATAAGGAAGACTGAAATATATACTTCAATAGATGTGCCATTAGCGAAAACGACAGAACTTGGAAAGCAAACCCACATATAGTGATACATTATACAAATCAAGCAGGAAGAAAATATTTTCTCTAACTCCCTCAGGAATTCTTCCATGAATGAAAATATTAATAACTGACCAGTAATCAATTTCCTCAATGATACTAGCCAAATGTGGCAGTTCAATTATCTATTTATGTCAAACCAAAAACGCGGATACATGCGCTTTATTTTTCTTTAATTTTTACTGGAGTATAGTTGCTTCACAATATTGTGTTAGTTTCTACTGTACAGCAAAGTGAATCAGCCATACATATACATATATACCCCCTTTTTTGGATTTCCTTCCCATTTAGGTCACCATGCTCTTTAAACATTGTGTTTTTTCCAACTTTATAAAACTGAGTTGTTCTGTAAAGCATATTGGTTGGTTTTCTTTTTCTGCCCTAAATATAGTATGTTACAACTCCTTTTTTAATAGGTTGCTTTACTCAAGTACTTAAGTACATTGGTACTGTTTTCTAATATCAATTAAAGTAGGAGGATTACTATTACTCATGTGACAAAGAATGATGGGAAAATTAAAAAAAAAAATACTGGTGTGCTTTTCCAATAGTTTCAAGTATGCTCCAAGAACAATTAGGCAACTAAAATTCCAGGTAAAATTAAAATGGCTGAATGTGTGGTATCACTACTCCATTAACTAAAAATAGAACACATAAGTTGAAGATACAAGTTTAAAAGAAGTCTGTCAGTGTCAAACAAGAGAAGGCCCTGTTACATTTTAAAATCTTAAAAGGTTGTCTGGAGCAAAAAATATGTAGGCAAAATGCCTCACACGGGGCTGGGCTCCTGTAGGGGTACTTCCTGTAGGGCTGGGCTGAGTTTAAAGATGTTTATCTTTCATTACCAATGTTTGTATTGCCAGTCTATTAAACTTTTTAGAGTTGCGTCTGTTCATTGGACTTTTTTTTTTTCAGCAAACTAAATGCGACATTTCCAAAGAAATTAATCTTAGTTCACTAAGAAGAGATAGAGTGACAATTTACTTTCAAATTCGTTACTGCTAGAGGGGAGAACTGAAGGTGTAAGGTGAGAAACCACTGTTCTTAATCATTCCTATAATAAGGCGTAAGAGCCTGTGAAAGTGAAAAGAGAATAATATTACTCTTCTGGCTTTCTTTATATAACAAGATGCAGCTGGTCCCTAACAGTGTGACTCTTCTGAGCTGACAGGGTTTCGCCTATACTGAATCATGTTCCTCCAGAGCCCTGTTTTGTAAGCGAAGCCACTAATAAAAGTGACCTTAATGGCTGATTTGGGTGCTTACAAGGCACCTGCAACCTCAGTGGGCCAGCCATGAGCAGCAGCAAGCAGAGGCAGACTCTGCTGTGAGCATTAGGTGTCATTAACGGATCATTGAGCCAACAGATTATGACAGCTCCTTTGGAAAACTCCAGCTCCACATTAGCACACTCTGCCCAGGGAGTTAGAGAGAGACTTTAACAGCCCACTTAAAGAAATTCAAGAGGAAAAAGGGATGTGTTGCAGCAAAGTCAAAATAATAAATTATCTAAGAGACTACATACCAATCTTAAATAAACAAGGACTATTGCAGCAAAGGAAAATTATTTTAAAATACATTTTTGGTGTTATGATCTCCTTAAAACATAAATATTTATCCTTAAATAAATGAATAAATAAGTAAAACTTTGTCAGTTTTCCTCTAGATGCTTAAACTATGCACTTTTCTCCCCTTTACTGATTTATTTTTTGTTTTGTTTTTGTTTTAGTCTCCTTCTCTAAGTTACCAAACCACACAATGCTTTAACTATTTTGGCCTAAGGCCATTCTGTGGATAGGTCTTGCTAATATTTTAATCATTTCAAAGGTATTTTTAAAAATTCATGTTTAAGATTCTGTGCTAAGCCCTCTAAGTTAGGACTAACATGGAGAGGTTCATCTATTAAATAAATCAATGACTTGTAGACCTCTTGGTTTACCTGAGTGGAAACCTGCCATCTTCTACTTTTGTGTACTAAACATAATTTCCATGACTAATATCTGAACATGGTTGTGTGAAGGAAAACTAAAACTAGAGAACTTGATTAAAACTTCAGGAGAAGTTAGTACTAACTTTTCCTAATCACAGAACCTATTAATTTCCTTGTTTAATAATATTACTGGTTTAATAATAGCAACCTTTAGTAGTAGCCTGCTGCTGAGTGACACTATACTAAGTCTTTTACCATATTATTATTTTTACCATATTACTTTTATACCTGAAATAACTATACATATATGGCATTTTTACCATGTTATAAATAAGAGAAATGAGAGAAGGATCTTACCTAGTCTCATACTCCTAAGGAAGCTCCAGAGCAATATCCCCAGCCTAGTTTATGACATTGAAGTTTATGATTCTGAAGCAGGATTTACAGCACAGTTTAGTTGCATTCTTTTCTCTGTATCACTGCTTTAAAACAGTGGTTCTCAAGTCTGAGCCAGCATCAGAATCACCTGGAGGACTTGTTAAAACACAGATTGCTAGGACCCACCCCTAGTTTCTGACTCAGTAAATGTGGGGTAGTACCTAAGAACCTGCATTTTAACAAGCTCCCAGGTGATGCTAATATTGCAGGACCACACATTGGGCATAATTGCTTTAAAGCCATGTGAAAGGTGAATAGCAGTGAGTCTTCCTACCACCTGTTCAGATTAATCAAAATATGCCCTTTCTTGCAGCAATGAGTTTCATTATCTGTCTCTTACTTTAAGAGGATGCTAATATTCCTTAGGATAAAAAAAAGGGGGGGTGGCTAAGACTCTAGTTTTAAGCAATTCCTTTAAATGTTTTATGAAAAGTTTTTCAAAACTTTCTGATAGACTAAGTGGGGGCATGTGAGGGCTAAGAATGAGGAAGTATGCATTTTATTTCGCTAGACACTGGGTTTTGTTATTGCTTTTTTTTGCTTTCCTTTTTTAAAATAAAGGAAATGATATATACCAATAAGTAGTATGTCAGCTTAAATGTGTCAGAAGATAAAGCTTTTTTTCCCACTTTTACAAACATGAAATCAAGTTTGGGTCTTTTGAGCATGAGCTGTCCATTCTCCTTGATTGGAACCCTGCAATAAATGCTGTACTTTACCACAACCCAGTACCAGTAGATTGGCTTTACTGTGTGCAGGCAAGCAGACCCAAGTTTGGTTTGGTAACAACAGGTATTCAAGAAGACAGATAGGGTCAGAGGGGCAGGAATAGGGCAGCTTACACAAGGTTATATCTACACAGGCTTTATTAGCTACTTCATCTGCTTCCCATGTTCTCCATTGTCTATTCAGAGGTAATTTCACTTTCAGAGAACAGAGCCTCAGCTACCTCTTCTACAGTCTTACTAAGAAATGTATGAGATTTAAGCGTAACTACAACAAGGTCAAGTGGAGTACTTTCAATAGGAGGCAAAGTCTCTGGCCAGACTGAAGGCTATATAAAAGTATGGGGAAATGGCATATCATGTGGGAAGTAGACAAGCAAATAAGTCAGCATTTAGAGGCTTTAAGGTGGGGAAAAGAAAATCAAAAGTGTGGGGAGCCAATAGCTTAATGGTAAACTTCAAGGAAACTGAAACAAGTTGCAGGATAAAGTGCATAGTGATTCAGACAAAACTAGTAACACCTGAAGGATCCTGGCCATGTTTACTGACTGCTGCATTCAACTCTGGAAACAGTTCTCTCATGAGGCATTCAACTTTGTGTATTGAAATACTCATCATGCCTTTGTATAGATCCAAATTCCTACCTTGTATTATTTTCATTTAACAGTTCTTATGCTGTGCATGTGCTGGTGCTGAATTCTTCCAGCTTTTCTCTGCCTGAAAAAGTCTTTATTTCACCTTCACTTTTAAATTTTTGCTTCGTACAGCATTCTAGGTCGACTTTTTTTTTTCTTTCCGTAGTTTAAAGATGTAGCTATCATCCATATCTTTGTTGCTTTGTATGTAACAAGTCTTCTCCCTAACCCCTGCTTCTTTTAAGATTTTTTTCTTTATCACTGATTTTGGTCAGTTTGATTGTATCATGTCTTACTGTAGTTTTCTTCATGTTTCTTTGAATTGGGTAGGTCATCTGGAATTGTCTCAGTTCACTGATGCTCTTTTTATTTTTTTAATAAATTCTTTTTGTTCTGTTTTATTATGGATTGCTTCTATTGCTTTCTTGAAGTTCACTAGTCTTTTCTTCTGCAATGTTTAATCAGCCATAATCCCATCCTGTGTATCTTTTCAACTCAGATATTTTAGTTTTCATCTCTAGAAATTTGATTTGGGTCTTTTTATATTTTCCATGTCTCTACTTGACGTTTGAACATATGGAATGCAATTGTAACCACTATTTTAATGTCTTTGCCTGATAATTACAACATCTGTGTTAGTTCCGGGTCAGTTTCAGTTTATTGATTTTTCTCATTATAGAGCCTACTTTCCTTTTGTATACCTGGTTATCTTTGACCAGATGCCAGACACCATGTTTTTCTGGTCAATATATTTTTGTATTTCTTTACATATTTTTGAGCTTTGTCTGGAACATAGTTAAGTTACTAGGAAACAGTATCATTATTTTGGGACTTGCCTTTAAGATTCATTGGCAAGACCAGAGCAACCTTTAGCCTAGGGCTAGTTATTCCCCACTACTGAGGCAAGACCCTTCTGATACTCTATCCAATGACTTGCAAATTATGAGTTTCTCTAATCTAGCTGGTGGGAAGAGGCAACATTCCCAGCCCTGTGTGTGTTCCACGTATTCTTTCTACTAATTCTTTCAGATGGTTCTTTCTTTGCCTCAATAGTTTCCTTGAAAACATGTGTTGATCAATACTCACTAAACACAGGGGCTGCTCTGCAGATCTCTGGAGTTCTCTGTATGACAACCCTCTCTGGACCCTCTCATGTGAGGCATAGCTTCTGAGGGTTTATCTCTCATCTCTTAGTGATCACCGTCCCTCACTGCCTGATATCCAGTGCCATGAAAAACCACTGTTTCATGTATTTTGTCTGCTGAAGTTTTTGGCTTTGTTTTTGGCTGTTTTTGGCAAGAGGGTAAATCTGTTTCTCTGTTTTGGACAGAAATAGAAGTCCCCCAGTAATGAATTCTTAACTTGTACTAAGAGTTAGTTAATGTTTAGTTCTGATTGTGATAGGTTTATGTTTATTTCTGATTGGTTTATATTCTTGACCCAATTTACATTATGATTTAAGCATTATCTTAATTAATGTGGCCTCTACAATTACTGGAGAAATGGATTAAGTATTAGCTAAATATAGCACTCTTTAATTTGAAGGATTGTATTGGAGATTTGGAAAATAATCATTACAAATTCTGAACAATTGTTAATTTCACGTCATCCTTTTTTTCTCAACTAGAGGGAATGCTAGCTACATAGTTATCATGTCTTAATAGATTAACTAGTTTTCTGCACAATTTTATTGATTAAATAATACTTTGACTTATGCATTTATTCTAGATTTCAGCTGTGGTTCTATATGCATATCATTTAAAAATTACTTTATCAGTATTTTAGAAACATATCAATTTAAATTATCTCTTCTGATAAGGTTCTCCCCATTTATACTGATTATAATTTGTAGAAGCAAATTTCGTATTGAAAATCAGGGAAACTCACATGCCACGGTTAATTATGAAAGTTGAACTTCTAACATTTTATCATTACTGATTAGGAAATCTGCCTCTTAAAATTAGATATAAATTTGTAGTGGTGGAAACCAATGATGAGTGACAAAGAACTGACCTATTGTCTTTTCCTCTTTTCTGCTCTACCTAACATTATCATTAGAGAAAATTATTATTCACACCTTTTTTACATGGTATATAACATTATATACATTTGACATTGTGGTTTTTATTACTTATCTTCAGTAAAATAAAATAGTAGGTAAAATATTTTGCTGGAAATCACAGTTAAACAGTAGTTGAAAACTGGAAGCCTTTAGTCTGGATTGAACCCTGAATGCTCAATCCGTGGCCATTCTTGTGGGTGCTTATTTTTTAAGTTGAATTTCAGTTTTAAAAAATGATGGTGATGGCTTTGAGAAAGCATAGTGGTTTAAAGCAAATAAGTTTATTCTCTGTTCTGGAGATTCAGAAGCAGAAAATCAAAGTGTCAAAAAGCTGTGCTCCCTCTGGAGGAAGACTGTTCCTTCTGCTCCTTCTCTCTTCAGGATCATCTGTTTCCTTGCCACCCTCATCTTCAAAAAGCCACCTATATCCTTTGGCTTACAGCTCCTTCCTGCTACTTCAAAGTGCATTACTCCAACCTTTGGCTCCTTCATCAAATCACTTTCTCTTTGACTTTCTTGCCTTCCTGAATTTTAGGAGGACCTTTTAAGTTACTTGGGATCACCGCAATAATCCAGGATAATTCCCTCATCTCAAAATATTTAATCTGATACATGGTGGGGGAGAATTATTCGGCCTGTCACAGCGATTCTCTCTCAGTTCTTTTCAGTCTTTTTCTTAATTATTATAAGAAATAATTATATAAGCTTATATAAGCTATCTGCTTATATAAGCTATCTGCCTAGCTCCTGTAAGCACTGATATTTGCAGAGCCTAATTTCCAAAAAGGCTATCTACAGGGATCATATTACTGAAGCAGCACAACTACAGTTAGAAGTTGGCTATCAGACTCAGAAGACACAAATGGGTGTCAATAAAATACTACTTGCATTTAGCTTTAGTGACGAATGCAAGACAAGAAACACATTTGGTATGATACCTTCACCTCATCAAAAGGCCAACAGTTACCTAAGAACACAACTTCTTTTGCTCCCTCATCCACATGTGGCATGAAAGGCTGACAAGCAAATGAGTCAACATGCGTGAGGGTCACCCTGACATAAACTGAAATTCTCAGAATACAGGTAATATATCTATTTTTTTTTAACAGAGCACCTAGTACTAAGACTATCATAATTTTGGTAAGTTGCATCGTTTGGAAAGTTTTGTGAAGGAAACACAATAGCTTTTCTTTTTTTCTCCTCTCTTTTCCCTTCTTACTTCTCCTCATCATCGGCTATTATTTACTGAATAATCTATAGCTATTATTTACTGAACTCTTTGTCTTTACACTTGATTAGGTATATATATGCAGTTGCCTAGTGCCATATCTACTTACATATTTTAATAGAGCTCTCAAATTTAACCTGTTCAAAACTGAAATCTCCCTCTATTTCTCCCAAACCTGATTCACCTGCTTCTCCCTTTTAGGTCACAGATAACTACATTCTTCCAGTGGCTCAGCATCCATGGTTTTTGTCATACCACACATGTAGTCTGCCAGTAAATCTTATTAGCTTAACCATCAAAAAATATATAAAACTCCAAGGTAGGTCTGTTGCCCTCCCCACTAAAAAAAAAAAGTTATTTCAGCTATTCCTTCATTTTCTTTTCCTAACTTTGTTGAACATGTACTTTCTTCCATAGTCATACAGTAGAAAAGAACATGGGCTGTGGACCTGCATTTGAACCCTCTCCCCCAAACTGTATAAAACTCTAGACCCTGATCACCTCTCATCTCTCCCAAAGTCACAACTCTACACTAAACCACCATTATATCTTACCTGGATTATTACAAGAGCCTCTGTATCCCCTTCCTTCACCTTAGTCTACTGTCAACACACCAGCCAGAGAGGTCTTGGCTGATCATGTGTCCAAACACGTCCTTGGCTCAAACTCACTAATGGAATTCCATTCCTCTCAAAATAAAAAAGAGAAGGTCTTACAATGATATACAAGATCTGGCCCTGTTTTCTCTCTGGCCTCACCTGCTGTATCTCTCTTCTTTGCTCTGTTCTAGCTGCACTGGCCTCTTTGATGCTGCCAGAACACTCTCAGACATGCTCCTACTTTGGGGCCTTTGCTTTCTTTTTCTCTCTGAAATGTCCTGCCCCTGATAGCTCTATGACTCTTTCCCTCCCTGTTATGGTCTGAATTGTGTCCCCCTAAAATTCATATGTTGAAGTCCCAACCCTAGTACCTCAGAATGTAACCATATTTGGAGAAAAGATCTTTTAGGGGCAATTAAGTTAAAAAGAGGTTGTTAGTGGTGGGGCCCCAATCCAATATGACCCATGTCCTTATAAGAAGAGGAAGAGGCAGAAGGGATGTGTGTGCACAGCGGAAAGTCCATGTGAGGACACGGCAAGAAGCCAGCCATCTGCAAGCCAGGGAGAGAGTCTTCAGGAGAAATCAAACCGGCTGACCCCTTGATCTTGGACTTCCAGCTGCCAGTACTGTGAGAAAATAAAAATGTTCTGTTTTTTAAGCTACTCATCTGTGGTATTTTGTTATGGTGATCCTAACAAACTAATATTCTCTTTTACTTGGTCTTTGGTCAAAAGCCAGGTACTCTGTATGATCTTCCCTGGCACCTTATCTAAAATTTCCTACATACCCAGACACCTTATATCCCATTACCTGCTTTATTTTCCTTTTATCACATATGCAACATAACATGTATTCCAGTTATTTATCTTGTTTATTGCCTGCCTCCTCCATAATGTGAGTTCAATGAGGAAAGAGATTTGGGGCCTTTTTAAAATGTTTTGTCCTGCTATCTCCCTGGAATCTAGAATAGCATCCTACACAAAATAAGACCTTGGAGATTTATTAACTTGGCTGTATGTCTACAAAAAACTATGGACTTACAGGAAAGACGAAATACAAAGCAACTGAAATCCATGTCATGAGAATAAAAATAGAGAGTAGAACTTAGATCTTTAAACTTTTACTGGTTAATCTCCAGACAGTCCCATTCTATAGGGAAAGAGAACATAAGCAGATATTTAGAATATGAAAAAAATGAGAGGTATAAAGAAAATAAGACTAGGATGCAGTGGGTATGTTGAAGGGGGACAGGTACATACAGTGACATGTTACGAAAATTAGGCAAGGCTCCCTAGGGGAGAACATTCTAATAGGATAAAACATACTTTGGAAAGAAAATTATTAGGTGTTGTCACAGGGCCTTATGCTTGAACTTTTGCATATTTTCTTTTCTTTTTTAGTATATCAAAAGACAGAAGCACACAAAAATGATCCCTGGAAATTTTTCTTAGGGACCAAATATAAAGACAACATGACCCATTAGGCTTCGAGTGCTCAAAAATAGTTCAAGTGCCTCTAGCTTAGGAGGCATTCCTTGGCTTGGCTCTGTCACTTCCCAGTCATTTGATTAAAAATAGTAAGTATGGTAAAATACACATCTTAACCACAGTTAGTTCGGTGGTATTAAGTGTATTCATATTTTGTGCAGTCATCACCAAGATAAATTTCCAGAACTTTTTATCTTGCAAAACTGAAATTCTGTGCCCATTAAACACTAACTCACCATTCCCTCCCTCTCCTAGTCCCTGGCAACCACCATCTCCTTGCTGTCTCTATGAATGCTGTCTCTATGAATTTACACTCTAGGTACCTCAGGAAAGTGTAATCATACAGTATTTGCCTTTTTGTGACTTTATATCACTTAGTATAATGATCTCAAGATTTATCCATGTTGTAGCATGTGTCAGAATTCCTGTCCTTTTTAAAGCTGAATAATATTCCACTGTATGTACGTACACATTTTGTATATCCATTCATCTGTCAATGGACACATGGGCTGCTTCCACTTTTTGGCTATTATGAATAATGCTGCTATGAACAGGAGACTACAAATATCTCTTCAAAGCCCTGCTTTCAATTCTTTTAGGTATATACCCAGAAGTGGAATTGCTGGATCATATGATAATTCTATTGTTAATTTTTTGAGGAATAACCATAATGTTTTCCACAGTGGCTGCACTATCTTATATTCCCACCAATAAAGCGTGAGTGTTCCAATCTCCCCACATCTTCACCAGCACTTATTTTCTGTTGTTTTTGTTTTTTAATAGTCGACATTCTAATGGGTATAAAGTAGTACTGGTCATTTGATTCTGAATCTAAATTGTCTAAATTTCTGTTTCCTGTCTGTTTCATTTTTACCGTATTTGTTTGAAAGGACCAAAAAGATGTACTACTAGTAACTACATATGAAATTCCTTTGTGAAACTTAAAAGTAAAATTGACTTTGAAAGGTTATTTTCTATTATCAAAATTGGTTAGATGGTCTTTCAAAGGACTAGCTTCTAGATTCTACTTTGTTGTGAGACCTCTTTGGCTTCTCCAGAATTCTATACCTCTGCGTTTTTCTAGAAAAATATCAATTACCAAAGTAGACTCATAGTTGAATATACAAGTAACCAAAGAGAAATGGAAAAAGAAGTCAAGCATTTTCTCCCTTCTATTCCCTGCCCATTGTTCATAAACACAAGCGTAAAATTCTATAAATGTGAAGGAATAGATAACTTATTAGCTATTTAACTGTTTCAGAACATAGGAAAGCCCCAAATATTCTCAATTCATTCTGTAAGGCTAGTAGGACACTAAAACAGCTGTCCCCAACCTTTCTGGCACCAGGGACCGGTTTTGTGGAAGACAATTTTTCCACCGACCGGGGAGTGGGGAGGAGAGGGGAGGACAGTTCGGGCAGTAATGCGAGCAACGGGGAGCGGCAGATGAAGCTTCGCTCACTCGTCTGCTGCTCGTCTCTTGCTGTGCAGCCCAGTTCCTAACAGGCTGTGGACCATTGGGGACCCCTGCCCTAAAATACAAACCAGACAGTTTATACACTGAAATGGCAGTATATTAAAAACCATAATTTACTATTAAATTATTCCAACATGTCTAATCTGTTAATGAAGTACATTACACTAACAGAAGAAAAACAAACTTTCCGAAGTTGAAAAGGCCTATAATAAAATTTACTATCACTTCATAATTAATATCATAAATCTTCTTTAGAAATTGGGCTAATAGTATCCCTCAAAAACACAAGGTATTTTTTATTAAGTTCATATTTATTAAAGCACCCCTGAAGAATCCATAAAATCACTAAAGACATTATAAAAATCAGTCCAATAAGGATTCACATTTATACATAAGGAACAGGGTTATGCTCTTCACCTGGATTACCTCATTTAATCCTCACCAAATCCCAGGAGCTGGGTGTTATTATTGGTCTCAGTTTTGCAGCTAAAGACACATAGGCTCAAAGAAATTAAATAACGTACCCAGAGTCAAAGAGCTAGTATTAGCAGACTGTCAAATAGGCTCCCATTCCTCAGAATTAAGCAAGCTAGAGAGACTTGTAATTTCATACCAGTTTTGATACTGTACCACTAAGAGTTCCGTGGAATATTATCCTTGAATCTTGTAGCCATTTTTGTACTGGCACTCCCAATGTAAAAGCCTGAGATGAGTGTCCCTGTACAACTGAGTTCCTCTTACTCTTTGATACCATCTGTGATCATATCAGCAGGTGTTGATCGTTTTTCTGATAATATCCAAACTAATCCTATTAAGGCTAACAGTGGGAGTGTGGCCTACTACAACTTAGTACCAAGGTCCAAAACATAAAAGGAAATCTGGTATCCATTTATGCCTCCAAATAATATACTTTTTAACTGCAATGAAGTGGTCAATTCCCTAAAGACATTCTAAGCATCTGCCTGAAGTGTTAAATGAGTTAGTTCCCCTATCAAACCGATTAGAATAATCAGAAAGGAAATTCATTGCACAATATTATGTATAATTTACTGGCTTAAATAAAACCCAACTTGTGAGATAAAGGAGCCTTCTCGTCTGTGTAGGAAGATGGAATTTCTGCTGGTTAAATGTGGCACACACCAATTAGGAAAAGTAAAAATTAATTGTATTCATTCAGTAACCTCTCTAGGCATTTGTAAGCCTCTAAACATTTAAACCTTCCCCTTTATGTTTTCTTAAAAGCCAAAAGAAAATCCAGAGAGTAAGCTTTTACAGGATTTTTTTAAAAAGAGGACATATACTTTATGTCCTTTTACTAGGTAGATAAAAGTTGTCGAAAAGAGGGTTTGGAAACCAAAGTATGGAATTTAGCAATTTTGGAAGCGAAAATATGGAATTTGGCAATCTAGTTTGATTTATAAATTGATGCTTTTTAGAGTTTTTATGCAATTGAAAATAACATATATCTATATATACATTTGTGAGTACTTGTGTGTATAGAGAATACACGGTAGCAAATTATAATATGTGACCTACATTCATGCTTTGTGTTTATACTAAAATCAGCTTCATCAAATAAGTGACAATTACATTTATTAGAAACACATTGCTAACAAAGTAAACTACCATTGGAGTCTAGCAAATTGACCAGAGAGCTAATCATTTGTTTGGCTGATCCCTTTTTTGATGTGCTAAGAGCCCCTAATAAGGTTAGTTAAAGCATTAGACTGAGAACTGAAGTGTGAAAACTAACATTATCTCCTAATTTGATGATAGACATTAATTGCAGCTTATATTTTACAGTTAACGACTGAGAGAAATTTTCACATCTGTGTAGCTTTATAGTTGTCCACATAAGTAGCCCCCCAAATTATGCTCCAATGAAAGCAGAGTAGAAAAGTAGCTACACAATTTACCAACACTGGTAGGATAGACATTTTTTTTAAACTATTTATATTAAAGAGCCTGCAACAGATTGCATAAGAACCTGTTTGTTTGGGTCGTATTCTAGGAAAGGAGGCCACATGCTCACCAAATAAGCAAAAACACCATATTACCTAGGAATGGGGTAGGTTCTCTAATTGTTTAAGCATAAGTGCAAGCTTATCTTGCTTGCAAGACATTTATCTACTCTCCCAAATGTATTCACAAGACAAAGGTAACTAAAATAATTACATTCATTGTATTAAATACTTATTTTTATCTTAGAATTAAGTTCAAAATTTTATCCTGATACATTCCCAACACTAGGAGTACATATATGCATACACTGACACATAAGACCTATCACCACACTCATGCCTACACATTCTCTCTTGCTATCCAATCCATTCTGTTCTTGAGCTAAAACTGCAACGAGACATGCATTTGTGCTTTTTATTTTTTTAAACACTTAGCTTACATGTAGGTCAAAACACTAATTCTTTCTTTTGCAATTAATATATTTTTACATAAATAAAAACTGGCATTTTTGTCAATCTGCTGTCTTTTTGCAGGATGTAAACGGAAGCAGAGTTCACTTAATCAGTTTCTTTCATTCCATCTGCTTTCGGTGAAGTTTAAATTTATCTTGTAATTTCTAGAAGTATTTTAAATCTTCATATTATATTAGCCTATTCATATCTTCTTTTAAGAAAAGCTTAACAAAGACCTTACATTAAACCTGTAAATAACTCTCAAAAGTAAATGGCCAGCACTGTTTGAGACATCATTGTTAAAATTCCACAATTTTTATTTTCTATAACATTTTCAAAATATCAATATCTTCATGATTCATTTTTTTAATATTCATTGTGAGTTACTACAACCTATTATGTGCCAGGCACTTTGCTTGATTCTAGACATAAAAGATACAGAAAGTTTTCCCCGTTTTTTTCAGAGCTATAAGCTCCACTGATGTGGAAGACCTATGGGACAGCTCTGCAATTGATTCATTAGCTTCTGACCACAAAGAAATGCTAGAGGGACAGAATGTTAGAAAAGCTGAGGCAGGGCTTCAAAGATATAGTCTAACCTAAATTCCAGAGTCCTTTGCAATTGCTTACAATAGACCTAAGTAGTACCTTGATCTAGAGTCTCTTACTCATATTTAAGCAAGCTGACAACATACATGTGAGTATGTGTATGTGTTCATTATTATTTTGATTGAGTTTTTGGTTTTTCAGTTGCTGTTATGATGAAACAAATGCTATATGTTAAACTAATATGCAATTAGGATATTTAATACCTAAACACACTGTATAGCAACCTACATTTAAACAAATTTTGAGTCAGTGGCAACTTCTTCCCATTTTCTTGGATCTGATGTGATCTCTTTTCAGAGATAACTTCCCTGAAAAAACTAGAGGGAGCTAGAAAGCATATAACTGACACTGTGTTAATTGATGGTCCTATGTAGCTGGTGGTAACAATACTTCCAGCTTTACGAGAAACAGTGAAGCAAGAAATTGAATATGATTGATTGAGTGCATAGAAAGAAAGATAAAACAATTTTTTGGGTTACTTACTTACATGATACAACAAATGTACAAGTTCCTTTCTAAGAGTGAAGATGTTATAGTTATAGAAAGGATGGTAAGAAAGTGCTAGGGGTCTGGAGTCAATCATACTTTTTCCCTGATTCCTTTAACATGAATGGATTATCATTTTAAAAATTAGTTTATTTTAATGAGCCTAATACATATTAAATTATTAAAATATAATATTCATAGATTTTCATGGTACAAAAGAGGCATTCATAAACACAATGTTAGTATTTCCCTAAACACATAAATTGGTTGATTTCCCCCAGCAGCCCCCCTTCAGAATGAATACTAAGTAGGACACTATCAGCACTCTCAAAATTAAGGAGTTACCTTTAACATCTTCCTTCCCCACGTACATACTTCAAATTATCCCTTGATGAAAGGCTCTATCTACAATATTTTTTAGTCTAATTTAAATGTGTTTTACTTTGCTTTTGTTCTACTCTGTTGACATAGGTAACAGCTGACTACATAGAATACGTGTCTATGTGCGCATGTAATTTTATGGAACTTTAAGAATACTGATTCGGCTAACAAGTAAGAGATCATCAACTCTCATAGGGTCTTTTCACCTTCGCCTTTAGTTACCCACTTTTCCTTCCCTTGATAGAGGAGGAGAAAGAGCACTGTTTCCTTTGCATGAAAGTTTCTAGGGCTCTGATATTACAAGGGCCTCTTTTTTCTTTTCATTATTTATTTATAAATACACTATGTTTTTAAATCTAAATCTATGTTTAGGTTTTGCTAGTTTTCTCTTTAACAAATATATTACAAAAACAGCTCACTGTCATCACAAAAGTTTGAAAAAAAATTAAGAAGAAAATTAAAGTCATCATAAATACCTCCATTATATGTGTGTATATCATTTACTTCTAGAAGCACAATTTTATGTGTGCTTATCTCACAAAACTGGTATCATAAGTCACATGAGGTGGGTTAAACTGCTTTGATTATATATCCTAAAAATTTTGCTCATGTCATAAAATGTTTTTCTAAATTATGATTTTAAATAGCCATGAATATTTCAACGTAAGGAGGTAACAAACTATACATTCAATCTTCTAAGTTTTTAGATTAGCAGATTTTTTGAATTTTCATTCTTTTAAATAATAATATAAAAATGTCCTTATACCTAAATGTTATTGCACATATCTGATTATTTTATTAAGTTAAAGGGAAGAGCTATATTCAAAGGTATGAACATTTTGATAGCGCTGATGATTCTTTTCAAATAACTTTCTAATATGGCTGTCCAAATACAATGTACAAGTACACTGTATCTGAGTTACTGTATTTTTCATACTTTTGTTAACAATATGTATTAACACTCATAAATATGACAAGCAAAAGGTATAATTTTTACATTTTGTGATTTTTTTAGCTACTAATATCAATAGCTAAATATGGTTTGTGTGTTATTTTGTAAATTGACATTTTTACTGTGGAATAATAAATTTTTCTTCATAATCTGACTTAAATTTTGAGGCACTAAATGACAAGAGGGAAAAAAGGAGACACTTTTACAAGTCGGGGAGAAATATATGTATTCTTCCAAATTGCTCTGTGTATAAATCTGGACACACTGCAGTTATTCGATAAATCACTGTTGATTTTTAGTGCAACACTGAAAACTTTAAGTGACACCTTCATCAAGTGATAAATGATAAGCCAGTGATAGGTCCAAACCTGATACCAGTAAAATATCCATCACAGACTAAGCAATAAACATAAGATTCATCTAAAAGTAATTGAAAACACATATTTCTAAATATCTTGTAAAAGTACTTGATGATATTATTTATAAAGCAAGGTAAAAATACAGAATTAAGTGACATTATATAAAGTACAAAAGGTTTCCATTTAAAAAAAAAATTTTTTCCTTTGAAAACAGAAATGGCCATTTTAGCTTACTTATTGTGTGTTAAGAATGGGACCCGTATTTGAAGGAGAAAAATGAATCTAGTAGATTGCAAATTATATGAGACATTTTCAGTAAAGGTAGAATATCTGAGTTTTATCATAAGTATGATGGGAAACCAGTGAAGAATATTAACCAGGGGACAGGCATTAACTGATGGAGTTTCAAAATATCATACTCTGGCTGCTATGGGGCGAGTAGATTGTTGGGAGGCAAGAGTAGAGGCTGGGAGACAGTTTAAGAGGTTACTGCTAATGTCCCAGGAGACAAATAGCAATAGCTTGGACCAGGGTGGTAGCACTGGAAAAGGAGAGAAGTATCTTGGTGCTAGTCATGCAGTCTTGCCAATAGATTAAATGTAACAGGTAAAGGAGAAACTTCATGATAACTCCTAAATTTCTGGCTTAAGCACTTGATGATGTCATTTATTAAGAGAGGGAAGATAACAGTTTGGAGGAGTGAATAGGTGCAGATTAAATGTTCATTACTAAGAAGAAAAAAGAGGCTATTAAGCCATTTTGAATGTTAAGTCAGATACTATAAATTTTTTTCCCAATAACATGTCAGTCCCTAATCAAGAATTTGTAAATGTTACCTTATATGGAAACAGGGTCTCTGTAGACGTGGTTAAGAATCTTGTGATGGGGAGATTATACTGGATTATCCAGGCAGGCCTTAAATGTGACCATATGTGTCCCATTGGGGGATGAGGGGTAGAGGGGTGAGCAGTGGGAGATTGTACTCATGCTGAAAGAAGGCAATGTGAAGATGGAACAGAGAGGGATTTTAAAATATTGCTCTTGAAAAGTGGAGTAATGTCAGCAGTCACCAGAAGCTGAAAGAGGCAAGGAACAGATTCCTTACTAGAACCTCCAGAGGAAGTATGGTCATGCTGACACCAGCATTTCAGTCTAGTGATGCCGATTTGACTTCTGGACTTTACAATAAATTTCTGTTGTTTTGGTCATTGAATTTATGCTAATTTGTTATATCAGCCACAGTAAGCTAAAACAGATTTTGATACTGAGAGTGGGGTACTACTATAACAAATTCCTGCAAATATAAAAGTGCCTTTGAGATTAAGTTAATGGGCAGAGAAGCTGGAATAATTCTGAGGTGCATGATAGAAAAAGCCTAGATTGCTCTGAACTACTGGTAGAACTATGGATGTTCAAGGCACTTATAGTGAGGTCTCGGAAGGAACAAAAAGAACACACTATTGGAAACTGGAGGGAAGTTGATCCTTATTATATAGCATTAGAAGGTATAGCAGAAATGTGCCCTATAGAATTTGTAAATGATGAACTTGGGTATTCACCTGAGGAGACTTCCAAGATAAGTGGTTCAAGGTGCAGCCTGGTTTCTTCTTATTGCTTATAGTAAAATGCGAGAGGAAACAGAAAAATTGCGGAAAGAACTATAAAGCAAAAATGAACCAGGATTTAATGATTTGAGAAATTCTCAGCCTATCCAGAGTGCAAAAGATGCTAAAATTACGAGATTTACTTTTAGTAAAATAAACTCTGATCATAAAGCCAAGGATATGGCTGGACCACAATTGGCTAGTGCCTCAAAACAATCAAAGATTCAGAGTGTTCTCTCACAAAGAGGGTTCTTAAGGAAATTAAGCATGTGGTTCATGGATCCACTCAACCATCTCAGCAGAAGCCAGGAATAAAGATGGGATTATTCCAAAAAAGATATGTGGAGGGCTCTCTCGTCTAATGGTGTGAATCTCCATGACATACACAGAAGATCTATAAGATTTGAGAAATGTTTACCAGTAGAAACACTGCCAGACTGGTCTGAAAGGGACGAAAGATAAAATGAAGGAAGTATATAACTCCAAGTGGAGAGCCTTGGGTCTAGAGGCCAGAGTCATGGGTACCGGAGCAAATCTATACAGAAGCCAGAGTCATGGGTCCAAAAGGCAGAGCCTTAAGCCACAGAGGATTATTCCCTGGCCTTGAAATCTAATGGAAACTGGCTGGTTGGATTTTGAAATTGCTTGGGGGGCTAGTGACTCCTTTTTTCCTTCAATGTTCCCCCATTTTGAATTAAGAATACATATAACTGTTACCCTATGCCTGTCCCACCACTGTATTTTGGAAGCAGATAACTAGTCTCCTGGTTTCACAAATCTATAGATGGAAATTTTGCCACAGGATGAACCATATCCAGACTTTGACTCATACTAAGTTAAATTATTTAGATAATGACATTTGGAACCTTTGAGCTCATAATATTTAGCTGAGATTTTAGACTTGAGTTAATGCTCTAATGAGTTGAGACTTTTGAGTATGTTGGAATGGAATGAAGATACTTTGCACATGGATGGTTGTGAATCTTTGTGGTCCAGATGACAAACTGGTTGGTTGAATAATGTCCTCCCCCAAAAGACATCCACATCCTAATCCCTCATATCTGTAAATGTTACCTTTTGTATCAAAAAGGAACTTTTAGATGTGATTAAGTTAAGGATTAAGATGGGGAAACTAGTCTGGAATATCCAGGTGGGCCTTAAATGCAATCACTTAGTGCGTCTTTATAAGGGAGAGGCGGAGATAAATTTGAGACAGAAGAGTAGAAGGCAATGTGACTATGGATTCAGAGATTGGAATGATGTAGCCACAAGCAAAGGAATGTGGTCAGCACTGAAAGATGGAGGAAGAAAAAAACAGATTTTCTTCTAGAACCTCCAGGAGGAATGTGGCCCTGCCAATATTTTGATTTAAATACTGATTCTAAATTTCTGACCTCGAGACCTGTGAAGGAACAAAATTCTGTTGTTTTCAGCCACCTAGTTTGTGGTAATTTGTCACAGAAGCCACAGGAAACTAATACACAATGAAAAGAATAAATAAATTCCAAAATTAACTTTACCATCATGAATTTTGGAACTTTTTTTTTCTCTGTGTATTAATTAATTCAAACATCTAATTCAATGTGTACCTTATTTAACTGGGCATGACACTTTGACAAGACCATTGGACATGGCCTTTTTGAAGCTAACTGCCCAGGGTAACATAGCCATTTTATTCCAGTTCTGTTTCTTAGTCTTCCACTCCTTCCCTTGTCTAGAATTTAGTGATTTGTGTCTCCTAAATAATGGCAATGGTACATGGAGATTTGACAGGTAGGTTGTTGTAAAGTTCTAACACCATTTTTAGGGGAGGGGGAGGAGAGAGTTAGGGACAGAAGGGACATTTGCTCTGCACTTCGTATCAATAATAAAACTTAAAATTACATACTAATGGATATAAATGACAAATGAGGTTATGTATACTGTCATGATTGAACAAAGACATCCTGAGAATTTTAACTTCATGTTTCATTATCATCTGTAGTGAATTATCAATTAACATTTTATAAATTTTGGAATTATCCTAAGAAAACTTAATTCTTTCACATTGCTTTTTCAGTTAAAAGTTAATTTTGTTTAGAATACCCCTTAAATGCTTTTAAAATGTATTACAATTCTGTTGCAACAAATCTTTTGCATTTCTATATACTAATAATAAACTATTAGAAAGAGAAATTAAGAAAACAATACCATTTACAAATGCATCAAAAAGAATAAAATACCTAGCAACAAATTTAACCAAGGAGGTAAAAGATCTGTACACTGAAAACTATAAAATATTAATGAAAGAAACTAAAGAAGACACAAATATGTGAAAAGATATTCTGTGCTCATAGACTGGAAGAATTAATATTGTTAAAATGTCAATACTGGGCTTCCCTGGTGGTGCAGTGGTTGAGCATCTGCCTGCCAATGCAGGGGACACGGGTTCGAGCCCAGGTCTGAGAGGATCCCACATGGCGTGGAGCAACTGGGCCCGTGAGCCACAACTACTGAGTCTGTGCGTCTGGAGCCTGTGCTCTGCAACAAGAGAGGTTGCGATAGTGAGAGGCCCGTGCACCGCGATGAAGAGTGGCCCCCGCTTGCCACAACTAGAGAAAGCCCTCGCACAGAAACAAAGATGCAACACAGCAAAAATACATAAATTAATAAACTCCTACCCACAACATCATCTTTAAAAAAAAAAAAAGTCAATACTACCCAAAGCTATACACAGACTGAGTACAATCCCTATCAAAATTCCAATGGAATTTTTTTTGATAGAAATAAGACAAACAATCCTAAAATTTATGTGGAACCACAAAAAAATGCAAAGAGCCACAGCAATCTTGAAAAAGAAGAACAAAGACAGAGGCATAATGCTCTATGTTTCAAACCATATTATAAAGTTATAGTAATCAAAACAGTATAGTACTGCATAGAACAGACACAGAGAACAGGATAGATATCCCAGAAATAAACCCACACATAGATGGTCAATTAACTTACAACAAAAAAGTCAAGAATATACTATGGAAAAAGGACAGTCTCTTTAATAAATTGTGCTGGGAAAACTGGATAGTCACATGAAAAAGAATAAAACTGAACTACTCTCTTATACCATACACAAACATTAACTCAAAATGGATTAAAGATTTGAATGTGAGACGTGAAACCATAAAACTCCTTAAAAAAAACATAGGTGGTAAGCTTCTTGACATCAGTAGTGGTGATGATTTTTTTTTTGATTTGACACCAAAAGCAAAGGCAACAAAGCAAAAATAAATGAGTGAGACTACATCAATTAAAAAGTTTCTGCACAGCAAAGGAAACCATCAATAAAACCATCAACAAAAGCAACCTACTAAATGGGAGAAAATATTTTGCAAATCATGTATCTGATAAAGGGTTAATATCTAAACTATATAAAGAACTCATACAATTCAATAACAAAAAAAATTCAATTAAACAATTCAATTAAAACATGTGCAGAGAAAAAAAAAATGTGCAAAGGATCTGAATAGACATTTTTCCAAAGAAGACATACACATGGCCAAGAGGTACATGAAAAGGTGCTAAATATCAGTAATAATCAGGGAATGCACATCAAAACCACAACAAGGTAACACCCCACACCTGTTAGAATGGCTATTACCAGAGAAACAAGAAATAACAAGTGTTGGCAAGGATGTGGAGACAAGGGAACACTCATGCACTATTGGTGAGAATGCAGTTGGTACAGCCATGATGGAAATCATTATGGAGATTCCTCACAAAATTAATAATCCAACAATTCCACTTCTGGGTATTTAGCCAAAGAAAACAAAAACACTAACTTGAAAAGATATATGTACCCCCATGTTCACTGCAGCATTATTTATAGTAGCCAAGACAGGGAAACAACCTAACTGTCCATCGATGGACGAATATATATATATATATATATATATATATATATATATACACGAATATATATGAATATATATAATATTCCATTGTGAATAGTGTGTGTGTGTATATATATATATATACACACACTATTTATTCACAATGGAATATTATACAGCCATAAAAATGAAAGTTGCCATTTGCAACAACCTGGACAGACCTTGAGGGCGTTATGTTAAGTGAAATAAGTTAGAGAAAGACAAACACCACATGCTCTCACTTATATCTGCAATCTAAAAAACAAAATAAAACAAAATCTAGGCTCACAGATACAGAACACAGATTGGTGCTCGTGATAAGAGATGGGTGGAGGGTAGGTGAAATAGGTAAAGGGAGTCAAAAGGTACAAAGTTCCAGTTACAAAATAAATAAGTCATGGCGATGTAATATACAGTTAATAATGCTGTATTGCATTTGAAAGTTGCTGAGAGAGTAGATATAAAAGTTCTTATCACAAGAAAAAATATTCTGTCACTATATACAGGCATACCTCATATTACTGCACTCTGCTTTATCGTGCTTTATAGATATTGCCTTTTTTTTTTTTTTTTTTTTACAAATTGAAGGTTAGGGGCAACCCTTCAGCATCAAGCAAGTCTATTGGCATCATTTGCCTAATAGCATTTGCTCTCTTTGTGTCTCCGTGTTACATTTTGGTAATTCTCACAATATTTTATGCTTTTTAAAATTATTATATTTATATATATTATGGTGATATGTGATCAGTGATCTTTGACATTTCTATTGTAATTGTTCTACAGTGCCAAAAGCCATGCCCAAATAAGACCATGAACTTAATTACTAAATGCTGTGTGTGTTCTGACTACCCCACCAACAGGCTGCTGCCCCACCTATCTCCTTTCCTTGGGTCTCCCTATTCCCTGAGACACAACAATATTGAAATTAGGACAATTAATAACCCAACAACAGCCTCCAAGTGTTCAAATGAAAGGAAGAATCACACATCTCTCATTTTAACTCAAAAGCTAGAAATGATTAAGCTCAGTGAGGAAGGCATGTCAAAAGCAGAGACAGGTGGAAAGCTAGGCCTCTAGTGCCAAACAGTTAGCCAAGCTGTGAGTGCAAAGGAAAAGTTCTTGAAGGAAATTAAAAGTGCTACTCCAGTGAACATAAGAATGATAAGAAAGTGAAACAGTCTTACTGCTGATAGCAAAAGGGTTTTAGTGGTTTGGATAGAAGATCTAACCAGCCACAACATTCTCTTAAGACAAAGCCCAGTCCAGAGCAAGGCCCTCTCTTCAATCCCACAAAAGCTGAGAGAGGTGAGGAAGCTGCCCAAGAGAAGTTTGAAGCTAACAGAGGTTGACTGATGAGGTTTAAGGAAAGAAGGCATCTCCATAACATAGAAGTGCAAGGTAAAGCAGTAAATGCTGATGCAGAAGCTGAAGCAAGTAATGCAGAAGATCTAGCTAAACTAATCCATGAAGGTGCCTACACTAAACAATAGATTTTTAATGTAGATGAAACAGCCTTAAAATGGAAGATACTATCTAGGACTTTCACAGCTAGAGACGAGAGGTCAATGCTTGGCTTCAAAGCTTCAAAAAGCAGGCTGACTTTTGTGTTAAAAGCTAATGCAGCTGGTGACTTGAAGTTGAAGCCAATTCTCATTGGCCATTCTGAAAATCCTAGGACCCTTAAGAGTTATGCTAAATCTACTCTGCCTTTGCTCTGTAAATGGAACAACAGAGACTGGATGACAGCACAACTGTTTACAGAACGGTTAACTGAATATTTTAAGCCCACTGATGAGGACTATTGTCAGAAATAAAAGATTCCTTTCCAAATATTACTGCTCCTTGACAATGTACCTGGTCACCCAAGAGCTCTGATGGAGATGTACAACGAGATTAATGCTGTTTTTATGCCTGATAACACAACATCCATTCTGCAGCCCATGGATCAAGAGTAATTTTGACTCTGGTCTCATTCTTTAAGAAATTCATTTTGTAAGGCTAAAGCTTGCATAGATAGTGATTCCTCTGATGGACCTGGGCAAAGTAAATGGAAACCTTCTGAAAAGGACTCGTAATTCTAGATGCCATTAATAACATTTGTGATTCACGGGAAGAGGTCCAAATATCAACATTAACAGTCGTTTGGAAGAAGTTGATTCCAACCCTCACGAGTGCCTTGGATGGGTTCAAGACTTCAGTAGAGGAAGTAACTCCAGATACGATAGAAAAAAGCAAGAGAACCAGAATTAGAAGTGGAGCCTGAGGATGTGACTGAAGTGCTTCAATCACATGATAAAACTTTAATGGATAAGGAATTGCCTCCTACAGATGAGCAAAGAAAGTGGTTTCTTGAGACAAAATCTACACCTGCTGAAAGAAGCTGTGAAGACTGTTGAAATGACAACAAAGGATTTATAATATTACATAAATTTTAGTTGATAAAGCAGCAGCATGATTTGGGAGGACTGACTCTCAACGCTGCTGCACACTTAACAGACTACAGTATGCTATAAATGTAACTTTTTATATGCACTAAGAAACCAAAAAATCCATGACTCACGTCATTGCAATCTTCGCTTCATTGGGGTGGTCTGGAACAGAACCTACAAGATCTCAAAAGTATCCCTACAATGCTGATGAACATTAACTAGACTTATTGTGATGATCATTTTGTAATATACATCAATATTGAATCATTATGTTAATATGATTAAACTAATATAATGCTGTATGCTGTATGTCAATAAAAAACAATAAAACAGTTAATTTTACTTATTATAACACTTAAATGCATCTTAAATGTTTTGCAGCTCTCTTTTTGGAATTTTTTTTAAAGATTAAGTAACTTGGGCTTCTCTTAGTGGTTGAGATATTCTGTCTATTGATTAAGACCTATTGTATGATTGTATTCTGTGCAATAATCTTGTAAAATAAAGTACATATAGTTTAACTCTGCCTATTCTTTCATACAACTTTGTCTACTGTATGTCAAGCACTGATCTAGAAACTGAAGATATATGCCCCAGAACGCCTTTCCCTCATCAAGTTGACATTCTAGGTGCAGACCATTAATAAACAAATAAGTAATGACATCTGATTAAAAATAAAGAGCGATAGTTAATATTAAGTGGAAGAAATAGCTGTGAGAGTAGGGAAGAAAGGCTTTTTATTTTAAATGGAAATTAGAGCACGAAGGCCTTATTGACAGTCTGACATCTGACCAAAAATTATTTACTTGTGGTACTTTTTCTTGTTGTTCTCTGTGCATCAAAATTCTAATAAATGTTTTTGGTGGAGGCCATGTAGGGATATCTGACAAAGGGTTGTATTTGCCCAAATGAAATTAACTGCAGCATTTAAAAAAAATATTTCTAGAATATAAACTTGATAACATTGTGACTCTTCCTCTCCAGGTAAATGAATCTCAGTCTTCTATATTAAAGAATACATTTAGGGGAATTCGTTTGAAAGGCATCACCAGTTCACTGTAACAGCAAAAGCAATATACTTATGCCTGGAATATCCACCCACTGGCACAGGAAAAAAGTCTCGAACTTGGTCAAATCATCATTTAAGTCATCTGGCTGACTGGCTAGACCCAAACACATCCGTGGACTCTATGCATAAGGCTTTGAGGACTTCCACTCCTGCTGGGAAAGCTGCAGGTCATTACCACATAAAACTGCCTCTGCTGTTACATATTTCAAATTAGTATCCTTTCTTCTCTACCCTCTCTCTGTTTCCAGACTACTGGTGCCCTTCCCACTGTGCATAAAATTAAGCATTAAATGGCTGCTTAGTAATCATGATGTGGTTTGTTTGTTTATTTTTGTAAGTGCATATGGGGGGGTGATTTTACAATTATCTTTATTCCCTGTAATTAATTTCCAGAGCATTAAATGTAAATTAGCCCTCTGTGTGAAGTGTCAATGCCATCACCTAAGCAAGGAAAGAGGTTCAACTTTCTAAACTATGGGAGAATTTTCCCCACCACACTCTGTTAACTCATTGTGGAGGACAATGCTTATGTGAGAAAAGGCAAATTTTTAGGAAGCTAATCTTGCTCTCTTTGGCTTCATCTCTTCCCAAGCCCATAATTGCTTTCTACAGCTTGTGGTAAATCCTTGGAGGATCAGCACAGGATGCTGCAGCACAAAGAAAGCTAAGATCTAAATTTCCAAAAGGTCAGAAAGCCCTGGTTGATGACTATTAACCCCACTGGTCAGTTTATTCAGTGCAGAGCACGGAGCAATTTCAAATGCACAATGAGCTCAGGTGCCTGAATGTGCTTAGCACTTCTTTGTCATTTTAAGGCCAACTTAAACCATTTTCACATGAAAACAACAGTAAAATGTTGGAAAAGCAATGTGAAATTTTTAGTCACTATGTTGCCCTTTCTTTTACAACGGACTGATATGAACCTCCTACACTAAGTATGATTAATGTACATACAACATATCCTGTTGGGCTATGTCATGTTACATGCAAGTTTCTGTGGTACTCTTTTTATTTTAATCACTGGATTTATCAATCTTAGATGTGACTGTCCACAGGAAGCATCCAAATTAGGTACTCCCTCTCCTTTCTCCCTGGCCAACGTACCAAGTATGTTGCTAAAGTGTATATTTAGAATGGGATAGCCTTAAATAATGTAAACATTTAAAGCCCACATTTCTTGCATCTGGTCATGTGATTAATGGAACTCTTTGGTCACACTGGTAAATAAGTATCATCCTTACAATCACAGCATCAGTTCCATAACAGTATGTTCCCCAAATGCCGTATATACTTTAGAGATATTTCCAAATGCTATTGCAAGTGCTTTATGATATTTTGTTACACAAGCCAATACTGAAGTTGTGACAAAATCTTATGGAAGCAAACATGTATATTCTCTGCCTTTTTCTTTTGTTCTTATCTTTAATAAATATATATCAATTGTATAAATCACAGGAGGCACAAAGATATAACAAAGGTGGCAATCTAAGTGAACCGAAAAGAAAGTGGCCTTATTCCAAGCTACCGCTGAGTGGATTACTTTTGCAATTAGTATCTGCAATGTATTTAATGCATGGTTCTCAACTTTGCTAAAGAGTAAGGGTGAAACCGTTGCCTAATGTTACTGTTTCTATCTGCTTTAATCATTGAGGTCCTATCTCTTGTTCATAATAACTTTGCCACTAGGTGGAAACCTTTAAAAGATGATAGCTGTTTCTTTTTCAACAGTATCAGATTTAATTCTAACATACAGATATTGTGAGATGTTTAAAATTTTTGTTTCCTCTGAATTATAAAAATAAATAATACCTCTAAGAGGCTCAGAAACAATTGGGATTTTAACTTGGTTTAAGTCTAAATTATTATTATTATTATTTTTTTTGATATGCGGACCTCTCACTGTTGTGGCCTCTGCGGAGCACAGGCTCCGGATGCGCAGGCTCAGCGGCCATGGCTCACGGGCCTAGTCGCTCCGCGGCATGTGGGATCTTCCCAGACCAGGGCACGAACCCGTGTCCCCTGCATCGGCAGGCGGACTCTCAACCACTGCGCCACCAGGGAAGCCCTAAATTATTTTTTTAAAGAATACATTCAAAACATACATATGTGAAAAGCTTGAACTGAAGTCCAGTCCAAAAGCATTTGGAAAAGTCTTCATTCTGCTTTTGTCCATTTTTCCATATCTAGTGTTATGCCTTAACACGATTTTATTTTGCATTTTCTACCTAATAATCTTATACAATAGGTAGCATATTGAAACTCTCCACATCTGCTTGAGAGGTTCATTAGGCACTTCACTAGATCTTTATTTGATTTAGGCCTTAGAGCACATGGCATTCCATCTCTCATGAAGTTGCCTGTTCATGCTCTGAGGAAGTTTCAACCTTAGAGAAGCCAAAACAAGCACCCTTGGCAGGGGGTACAGCTTTTACTGCCATCACTTTAGCTAAAACTCTGCCTTGCCCCATTATTAAAATGCAAAATTTTTAAATGTAAACATATGCATGTCCTCATGCATCCACACTCATTCATTCTGAATTTGAAGCTACTTGGACTTATTGTCTAACCAAAACATCAAAATCTCCATTTCTTTTTAAGTTGAATTCATTAAGACACTATAGTTCCAGAAGTGGGAATTAAACTGGCACAGATTCCAGAATAATGTCTTGGGATTATTTAGAATACACTGGAACATTTAACTGTTACTGAAGCAGTTAAACTAACAGTGTGACTGGGTTTTTACAACTTATTTGTGGAGGATTTGAGAGTAGCTGATCCTTACTCTCAGAGCCACACTACTAAAAATGTAATTAAAGGTAATAATTCATAATGTCTGAGCAGTATCTGGAGGAACAAGTAAGAGTAGCTCCCCACAGTTAAGTTTTGTACAGCTAACTGGTGGCATTCAGGAATGCTCTGGCCATTCCTTTCAAGCATCTGGCAATAACTTCTGCTGACAGCAGGCGAACAGATTTGATGGATCAGTATTGAATCTGGAATGGAAATGTTATTTTCCCTAATGTACCCAGATCCCTTTCAGGATGTCTGATAAAGCTTTACTTTGGGGACACGATATATAAATTGTCTCTAACTATCCATTAATCTAATACCCCTTTTGGGGGGAATCTGTCAAATTAAGTCTATGTCCAAATGTTGATTCAAATAGCCAAAGGAAGGAAAAATTTAAAACATCTTTGATATTGAGAATCACATCATTTTAGAACTGTAAGGATCTTTATAATTAAATGCAATAGAATTATTTTATTTTTCAAAATGAGAAGGAGAAAATCTAGTAAAGTCAAATTGTTTTCACAAAGTTCAAAATGAGAACCCATTTCTTCTGAATCTCAATCTAGAGATCATTCCAACGTACCTAACGCTTCATTCAGTTTCTATAATTTATATACAGGAACATTTCAAACCTAATTGCATGGAAAATCACAGGGCAAGGTGAGGGGTCAAAAAATACTGATGAAAAATACTGATGTAAAGCCCACTGCAGACCAATTAAAGAAGAATAGAATCTCTGGGGTAAGGCCATGGCATAGGTAAGTATGTATGTACATATGTATGCAGGTAAGTATGTATGTATGCAACTGCTGTATGCATTTAATTCTCAAAATGATTCTAAAATGCAGGAAGATTGAGAACCAGTGATTCATAGTTTGGTCACCTTTATAAGAAAATAAGCAAATAGATGTTTGTGTCATGTCTTATCCTCTCCCAACTTTGGCCAGTTCTCACCTTCAAGGCTCCCCAACCAAAACTTCTTTTCTTGAGAAATGCTTAAAAACATCAATATATCTCCTCTCATATGATAAAATACTGCACATAGAAACTATTTTGATAAAGCAATTTATAAAATGTTGTTAGTATCTACCAAAGTTTCAATGTCTTATCTTGCCCAGGAGTATCTGCATTTTAGCAGGAAAATAATAGGAACAGAGCTTCAATTTAACCCGAGGATTTTAGATGGATCAAAGGTTGTGAAAGATATTTTGGGTGAAAGACCTTTATGGAACCTCTGAAATTATACCATATTTACGAATGTCTACTCTACCTTCCTGATGGTTCCATCCTATTTTGTACTGCTGTTTAACCTGCTTCCATTATATGAATAACCTTCCACTTCAGGTAAGTTTATGAGAGTGATAAAGTACCAATGATTAAATGTGTAGGTGCTAAACACCACATTTAATCATCACAATTAGGATCCTCCTTTCCCCAGGAAGGAGAGGCCATTATTTCCACATAAGACATGGTTAAACTGTGATCAAAGAGGGTAAACTGGCTAAGGCCCTTCATTTACTTTTCAGCAGAACCAGGACTCAAAATAATTTTTATCTGACCACAGAGCAAAATGTACTTTAAAATATCATGCTTTATAAAGTCACAATGATCCAGATAAAACAAAGTAAACCGAAACAAAAATACCTGTATGGAGTCATAAAATCAATCATCTTGGCATTCCCACTGTTGACGTAATTTGATACATGCCTTCAGAAGGTTTCTGTCGAAGTTTAAATATGTAACTGCTAGAAGCCACATAACAGTCAACTAGTACCTTGGATGAACAGTGCTACAGTGCCTCTAATACCTTATAAAATGCTTCTACATACTATTTTTGGAAGAGCAGCTTGCTTTTCACTTTTCACTCTGTGGACATTAAGTCCCTTGTTTATCATAATGGAAACTTCCAAGAGAGCGCTATATTCACAGAAAACTAGCACTTCAATACTACAGTCGGAAATACTTCAGAAAGGCCTGCGGCCCTTCCTGCACCAACTCTAGCATTATACTGGTGACCTCCAGGGGACCTGGGGGCCATGGAGAGGACTTGGGTGTCTGCCCCTGGTCACAGACGCTTAGAGCCCCTGATGCGTAGGTCTGACATGCTCTGGCCTTTGGCCACCACTCACCTGACCCGACCGTGTATGCAGACGACCTCCTGAAAGGGAAGAAATTCTCAGAGGACTTTGGACAGGAGAGTTAAAAGCTTCTTCATTCTTGTGATGGTGAAGGTGGGAGATTGGGGTAAATCTAAGGCACTCTGCTCTTTGTGTCCTTGGCCAGACACGGCTCCAGGGCTCCTTCTAAAGTCACTACAGTGCCGCCTCTGCTGCCTATCCGCCAGCGAAAGAAGCGGGAAGGAGCGCCTCAGCCGCAGAGACGCAGAAGCACTTTCGACACACAGTGGAATTAATAGCTCTTCCTCGCACTTTCGCACCCAGTGGAATACTGGCTCTTCCTACTTCCTCTGCCTCCTCTTATGAACGTTCAGCAACTCCTTTTCCTGCCCCTCCATGGTTTTCTAACCTTTTTTTTTTGTTCCCCTAAATTAATACTGCTGGGATTTTTGTCTTGTTTCTAAATAAAGTTCAAATGTAGGGGGGGGGGTA
Source organism: Monodon monoceros (assembly GCF_005190385.1). NCBI lineage: Eukaryota > Metazoa > Chordata > Mammalia > Artiodactyla > Monodontidae > Monodon > Monodon monoceros. The sequence continues at coordinate 139,897,544 of NW_021703768.1, read as the reverse complement.
AGTATTTTACTCTTCAAAGTTATATTTGTTCTATAGGATTCATATGCTGATATTTACAAAATGCTGATAAAATAAATCAAAAAAAAAAAAACGTTAAAAAAGGGGAAAAAAAGCCATGTTTATGTACTGGAAGACAACATAGTAAAGATTCCAATTTTACCCAAGTTGATCTATAGGTTTAAGGTAACCTCTAGCAAAATCTCAGAAAGATGTTTTGTTGATATAGACAAACTTATTCTAAAATTTATCTGTAAAAGCACAAACCCTAGAATAGATAAAATAATGTTGAAAAAGAAAAATACTAGGTGCACTAGGTGGACTAAATCCATCCACTATTAAGACCTACTATATAGCTACATGAATCAAGATAGTGTGGTATTGGTGGAGGAATGCACACATGAATTGATAGAACAAATAGAGAATGGAAATAGACCCACATAAACAGGCCCACCTGAGTTTGGACAAAGGAATGAAAGCAATTCAGTTAGAGGAAGGATAGCTTTCTCTGACAAATGGTGTTAAAACAGACATTTATAGGTAAATCAAATAACCAACCAATCTCAACCTAAGTTTCATACCTGATACAAAAATTAAGTCAAAATGGATCACAGACTTAAAATATAAAAATATCAAACTAGAGAACTTTTAGGAAAAAAAGGAGAAAATATTTAGGATCTAGGGCTAGGAAAAGAGTTCTTAGATTTGACATCAAAAACGTCACTGACAAAAGGAAAGATCAACTAGTTGGACCTCTTCAAAATTAAAAGAATTTGCTCTCCAACAGACCCTATTGAAAGGATGAAAACACAAGTCAAACACACACACACACACACACACACACACACACACACACAGAAGAAAAGAAACAGATTAGAAGAAACATTTGCAAATAATTTATCTAGCAAAGGACTACTATCTGTAGTATATAAAGATTTCTCACAGTAAAAAAAAAAAAATTAGGAAACGGGCAAAACACATGAACAAACAATGAACAGACATTTTACCAAAGATAATGGTAAATAAGCACACAAAAAGATATTCAACATTTTTAGCCATTAGGGAAACCTAAATTAAAACTACAATGAGATGTTACGTATCAGAATACCTGAAATAAAGAATACTGACAACACCAAATGCTAGTTTGGATGAAGTGAAGCCAGATTACTCATAAGCTGCTGCTGCTAATATAAAATGGTACAGCCATTTTGGCAAATTATTTGAAGTTATTTGGAACATAAATTGGCAGTTTCTTATGAAACTAAAAATGTATCTACTATATGATCCAGCATATGCACACTTGGGAATTTGTCCAAGAGAAATCAAACTGTTTAAGTGCAAAAACTTGTGCATGAATGCTCTTGGCAGCTTTATTTGCAACAGTCAAAAACTAGAAATAATCCAGATGTTCTCTGAATATACACTTATCTCAAAATTTAAAGTTTAATTTAAAAATGTATTTTTCTGTTCAAAGGCAAGGCCTTCAAGTTCTATCTTTGGTTAAAATAGAAACCTAACCACTGTGTTTAAATAAGAGTTAAAATACATTTTTTAGTTCTACAGGTGACTTAAAAGTATTTATTAAAAGCATTTTTTAGTTTATATGGAATTGGAGAGGCATAATTTTTAGTAAGTTAAGAACATTTACAAGTACTTAAAAACTCAGAGAAATAGATTTGAAGTTGTAGCTGAAATGCACCTTGTTTTAGTGCTATGGGCTTAAGAAGTGCTTGGCACATAATAGACTCTCAAGTATTTGAGGAGTAGTCTGAGAATGAAAAGGAAAAAGTAGTTATGGTGGTGAGGATTACGGTGATAATGTTGGTGGCAGTGATGCTGGTGACGACCATGGGTTAAATTTTGGGATTAGAGATGTAGGTTTCATTCTGCAGATCTAAACTTTTCTGTGTACGACAATGAGGTGACTAGAGATTATGTCCAATCACATCTTTATTCTTATTTGATTTACAAGTGATCTTCACCTTGAAATTTACATCATGAACTTTTCTTAAATTAGAAATGTTTTATGTTTATTGAGTTTTGTTGTTGTTGTTTTCTTATGATAACTTGTAAAATTAATCTCACTGCTGACTGACTTATTTATTAACTCAGCTTCAGCCTTAACCAGTAAGTGGTATCTTTGCTATTTCTCTTTTCCTAACTTTCTTTAAATAACATGCCACTTTTAAAATATTAATTTTTATTAATTAAAATTTTGAGCAAGTAATAGAAGGTCATTTAAACCTTACATTTAGATAGTATGAGCATGCAGGGAATTCTCATGGAACTATGACTATTAACATCAATTGCCAATCTCTGTCAAGAAGTCTAACTTCTCTTAGAGAAAAAAAAAGCAATCAAAATTATAAACTTGGACACTCGGACATGTTTGTTTTAACATGTTTAAAAATGTAAAACAGACAATGAGTATTTGGAAATCACATTTTTCCTTGAAGTGGGGTGATGGTATAATTTCTCTTTTACAAAATCATTGCCACACAAATCTCCAGTAGCAAAGCATTTTTTACACTGTATGCTAATTGAGAATTATCAGCCTATGAAAAAAGTGACAGAAGCGTTCTGAGTTCATACTAGTTACAGCAAAATTACAGCTAGAGGTAAACTCATCTTTTTTTTTTTTTTTTTTTTTTACTAATGTCTGATTTTTAACTGCTCCATTGTCCTGGTATGTGAGATGTGAACCAACACATGATATGTTGTAATGGCTTGCAAATATGCACGTAAAGTCGGAAACTTAGGAAAGTTTGATAAACAGACTGTTTTCTAAGTGTAAAATTTATGTTGCTATTTACCATAATGTGAAATGTCTATGAGACGGCCTTGGGCAGGAACTCTTTGTTAACAAGATATCAAACTTAACTGGGATAACCTGTAGGAAATCTTTTCTGAATAAACACAAGCCAGTCAATTCTTGGGAGATGCTTGTACATATCAGCATGACACCATCATCCTCATCTTTAAAGACTAATCCTTAAGCCACTGATAGTTGTACTCTGATCGTTGTGAGTCAGTTCAAATTTTATAAAACATTCACTTGTCTTGCTGCTCTGAATCCCATTTTCTTACACTTGTTAGGACATTTCTTCTTTTATGCAAAAACTAGTCTCGGGCTTCCCTCGTGGCGCAGTGGTTGAGAATCTGCCTGCCAATGCAGGGGACACGGGTTCGAGCCCTGGTCTGGGAGGATCCCACATGCTGCGGAGCAACTAGGCCCATGAGCCACAACTACTGAGCCTGCGCGTCTGGAGCTTGTGCTCCACAACAAGAGAGGTTGCGACAGTGAGAGGCCTGCGCACCGCAATGAAGAGTGGCCCCCACTTGCCACAACTAGAGAAAGCCCTCGCATAGAAACGAAGACCCAGCACAGCAAAAATAAATAAATTAATAAGCTCCTACCCCCAACATCTTCTTAAAAAAAAAAAAAAAAAAACTAGTCTCCTTTGAATTTAATTTAAAACCTGTGTGCTCTCCAACTTCACTAGTTTGAAATGGTAGAAAAACATGCAGTAATTTTCAGCTAACTTTCAATAAACTCTGAATGATAGAAGCATGCTGAGTTGAAGGCTATAAGAAACATGAGAAGAATACTGATGATCAATTTGCTTGTCTGTTACCTTTCCTCTCCAGCACTGCTTGGGGGCCCTGTCCCTTGGGAAGAAGCTGGGGTGGCTATTGGGGCCCCACTTGTGGGTGAGGGTTAGGTAAATTGCTGAACTCTCTTCTTTTTTATAAACGTCACTAAAATGTCCATAATAGTGGAGTTTACACACTATTGTAGTTGCCCTGGTACAGTACCCTTTAAGGGATAACCCTGCTTGACAAAATCTCTAATCAATGTTACAAACATCAGTCCCTGCTGCTCCTGACCCTGGTGCATATTCTATAGAACTGCCCACTTGAGATGTGTCTGGGTTTCTAATTAACATATGCAAGTGTTCTGAAGGATAGCTGTCTTTTTGAAGCTCTCCCTTGGGGTCTTAGAAAGCGAGTTTTCGAATGTATCACATTGACCATAATCTAATTCCAAGTGTCCCCAAGGACCTTCTGATTTAGTGTTACTTTCACTTGATGCAGTTACAAACAAGGAAACTAATTTTATGTATATCGATTATATAGACCTATACACTTCAGAATAGATAGTCAAATCAGGAAAATCAAATAGCCATTAAAATTTTTGACCTAGTTGTCTATTTTCTTGTAGAGAAATTTATAGCTTTGTCCTTCAAGGAAACCAAATACAATTTTGTTTATTTCTTTTAGGAAACTGACATATGACTATGTTAGATCACCATTTATTTTGATAAAAAGTTATCATTCTTTATATTGGGAAAAACAGTTTTAATGGACAGTAACCTAAATAAATATTTGCACTACTTTCATATTATTTTAGGTAATTGCAGATTCATATAAATATAAAATTGTAGCCTAAGATCATATTCTAGCATGTTCTTCGACTCTAAATATAAAACGTATAGCCAGTTTATATGCAGAATTTATATAATTTATTTGGAGTCATTAATTCCTTTTGGTTTGTATTATATTAAGTAATCATAACTACATTTGAAATATGCTTTTAAGTTATAAGATTGTCAAGTTTCTAAGTTAAAACCTAGAATTTCTAATGTTGTCAGTGAAACCTTATTACCTATCCAGGTGACTGAGTTTTCTAATAGTGGTCCAGGATAAAATAAAGTTTTAAGATGATCTTTAAAATATGCATAGATTTTTTCAAGAGTTAAAATGTTAAATACATTTTAATATCCATATTAAACCGTTAATTCAGGAAAAATATGAATAATACCAAACCAAAGCTATATTAATGTTATACATTTTAGAAAACTAGCCAAATATTCAATTAATAAATAATGTCACTTGGACCAAATCATACTGAACCTTTAAAATTTGTGGACAATTAAAATATTTTGTCACTCAAATGAAATGATTAATGCCTTTCTTACCTCATCTATTATTCAGGTGAGATTTGGATAGCCATCTTTGCCATAGCAATATCTTACCAAATGCAATCTGATTTTAATTTTTTTCCTAAGAAAACACTTCATTAAAGAATGCAAGTAACATTATTTTTTCAAACTCCCAGTTACAGCCATAATGCCCCAAATACAGGAAGGTGGGAGTAAAATATTCCATGAAAAGGAAAAGTGTAATGAAATAAAAGATTGATGTTTTCACTAGATGATTTTTTTTTAATCCCATTGGACTTACACAAGTTTTTGCAGAATTGTAGAGAACCTTGGCTGTTTAACATATTTACTTGCTCAAAGGGAATCCTTCTGTTGAGCACTGTACATGAAACCTTAACCATATCATATAATTTTTCTAATAATTATAACATTGTCCATGAATTAGTTAATAAACATGTATTTCTAGCCTATAGAAAGCTATAGTACAATTTTGTTCAAAGTCAGTGAATATGTCATCTGGAAACTTGATCCCTGACTGGCTCTGACTTGGGAGTCTATCTTAAAACACAAGGTTTGCTTAACAGTGACCTTTTCAGAAATTTCCTATAAGCTATCAGAGCAGGTATTTATGAACAGATGATTCACATGATAAACACTTATTGAACTTTTTCTATACAGCTGGTGTCAGGTGAGGCACTAGATATGTTGAGGAAAGATCTGTCCTTCCCTGACGAAGTTTCCACTTTAAAGTACAAATCAGCCTCTGAACAAGTAATCACACAAATAACACTTATCCTTTGTAGTTATAATTGTGAACTAAAACTGGAGGATATATGAAGAGAGTATAACAGGAACACTGATGTTGATTTGGAAGTATGAGGAAGTAAATTTGAGGGACCCACTGATGTGACCAGCTGGAGGTTGGGCAAAAGCATTTCAGGAAGAGGGAATTACTGCGTGGGTTTCCTGAGGCAGGAAAGAGCTATGTCCACTTGAAAGCCCAAGAGCAGGATCAATAAATAGAGCTGTGAGAGGGATGAGGCTAGAGTTACATCGAAGCCAGAAAAGGCCTGGTGTTGCAGGGCCTACTTCGCAAGTATAATGGAGGCTATTGGAAGCTGGATTAATATTTCACACTTCTGCCCTATCCAAGTAAATTAGCTGTACCAAGTTTCACCATCCTCCTTGGGTCCTATAAGGAGCAAATCTAAGATGCAGAAGCAGGGAAATACAGCTAATAATTATACTTTGGGTTATTAGTAGTTAGGACAGAGTTGGTGAATGCCCATTTCCAGTCACAGGAGTGGAGGATGGACAGTGATTTTGCATTTGAGATGTAGTTTTTAAGTAAGAGTTTTTTTCCACAAGAATGATTATATTTGTGTGGTGACACACTGCTTTACTGCTCCAGGTTAGGCAACTTAGGTGTACATCTAGATTAAAAGTCGAGCCTACAAACTGGTATTTTAAACTATAATTCTTAAGGTTAGAAGAAAGCATATTTTCTAATAAGTTTCCCTGTTGCCATGGGAAAAAGCTGCTTATAAACACTAAAAACAGCCTGGGAGCTCATTCTTCTAAACAGATTGAAGACAGATGCTAACATGTCAGCAAAAGCTGAGCACAAATCCAACATCATTCAGTACATCAAATATTTACATAGATGTCATTTAAATGAGCTGCTGGTTATATTAAGTGAATATCCAACATAATTTCTGGGTTTATGGCAAGCAATAGGAAATTCAATTATTTTCTATTAAAAATGTTTTGTCTTGAATGAGATTATGGTCCTTTGATTATCTGATACTCATAGGAGCACTTGTCCAGAAGGTTTAGTTTCTACAAGATATAAGTTTGCTGTAAGACATAATGTTCCAAATTTAATGCAGAAAAGGTCATGCCTCAGTTACTTTTAAAAGTATCTTTTTTATTGGTATCAGTTTAGTAAATTTCTGATACTAGAAATAATATAGCTTGCATATATTTGAGATACATTTAATTCAAGTGTTTTTTCTCTGCAAAACAACATTAGTCTTTATAACTTTGTGCTTTGATCTTTATATTTCAAAGGTATTTGGGAGGGCTTAGACTTTTTTCACCTTACGTATTAGCCATGAGCATTTTAAAAACTAACTTTAGCAGAGAAAAATGTATCCCAATAAATTAATTGCTGTCATTCTTCCATGTCCAGCCCTGTTTGTGAACTTATATAATTTTCAACTCATAATTATGGCAGAAACATTCAGCCTCTCTTATCTTTTGTGTGGCTTAATGAAATAACTTTGATTTTGAATTCAAACTGAATTTGAACTCTGACACTCTCCTTAACTATATGTGTGATCATCAATAAGTTATTAAATCACTCTGAGGCTTAAATTTTTTTTAACATTAAGACAGTAATAATAACCTACCTGAAAGAGTTGTTGTGGGAACTAAATAGCCTAGGGCCAACCTGGCCCATTACAGACACAATAAACTGTGGCTATTATCGTTAACAATAATGGAGACATCTGCATCTTAAACTCCCTGTGATTTTATGCACAAACACCTAAGGTTGTTTGAGAATCATTGTTCTAGAGTTACCATGTGATTTATATGATAGTCAGAAAAGCATTTAACAGATAATGAGAATGAAAAGAAACTGGATCTCATGTACACTGTGGTAAGAGTGTAAATGGTAACGCAATTCTGGAAAACAGTTTAGCATTCCTTTAGAAACTAACATATACGTACATACACCTTGCAAATACACTCCTAAGTACTTATCCTAGAGAAATGAAAACATATGCTCACAAAAATGGCTGTACACAAATGTTCATAATGAATGTCCTTCAACATGTAAATAGATAAACTGTGGTATATCCATACAATGAGATACTACTTAGCAATGAAAAGCAACAAACTACTGCTATTTGAAACAACTTCTGGTAGATCTCAAGGACATTATGCTGAACTTTAAAATGCCAATCTTAAAGAGTTTACATACTGTAATATTTCATTTATATAATGTTCTCAAAGAGAAAAAGTTATAGTGGTCAGTGATTGCCAGGAGTTAGGACTCAGAGAGGATATAATTATTAAGGGGTAATATTACGTAGTTTCTTTGTGGTGATGGAATAGTTCTGTTTCCAGATTGTGGAGACGCTTACTCAAAGCTACCTTTGTGTTGAAATTTCACAGAAGCATACAATAACACACACACAGAGTGCATGTAAAAACTGGTGAAATCTGTATAAGGTCTATATTTTAGTATCATACCAATGTTTTTAGTTTCCTGGTTCTGACAATGTTCTATGGATATGTAAGAGATTATTATTAGGGAAAGATAGATGAAGTGTACATGAGTGTATGCAGGGACTCTCAGTATTATTTTTGCAAATTCTTTTGATTCTTCAACTATTTTAAGTTATTTTTTATAAAGCATTTAACTATGTGAACACAGCGTCCAGCGCTTTAGTTTCATTTGCTTCAATGTCATCTCTTATAGCCTTGGGAACAATTCTGAGGTTTTTTAACACTGTAAACATTAACTTGATTTTTTTAAAGAATAATTAGGAGTTATAATTGAATTATAATAATTTAAAAACATTTAGAACAAAACGTTTATTTTTAAAAATGCTACTTTTAGTTTGTACATTTTTAACTTGTACACTTTTATTAATAAAATAAAGACAAAACTGTGTGTTTATTTGCAACTGAAATTGGCTATAAATATAAGGATACTAAAATTAAAACTGAGACAAATTATTTTTTATTAATCATACTCTGATGTCTAAAATATACAAGATACTATTCTGCCAATAAATTATTTATCAACGTAAAATGAATACTTTGTGTTCCTCTTTTTGTTCCTTGATATTATGAATTTTTCTCAGGATTACCACCATTTCAAATATTGAAAATTACTAGTAAACTTTAAACAGGAAGAGATGCTGACTATAAAATATGGCCTTAATGTATACAATGAATTATTTTTGAAATACAAATCAGAATTGATGACCAGCATCCTGATGATGATAATGGTGACAATGAATTATGTAAATCTAATACTTTATCTATATCTACATCATCAGTATCTGTCTGTCTTTTAGTTTGGTTTCCAGAGAAGCAAACTTTAAGACAAGGATTCAAATGCAAGTAGTTATTTTGGAATGTCATTGTTGGAATTAACACCAGAGGAATGGGAAGCAAGACAGAGAAGACAGCCAGTTAAGGGTTTACTTGCAAGCAAGTTATTATTAAGGGTAAATGGAACTGAATCCTGCTAGAGAAATCTGGGACCCAGTACAAAACGTGTGCCTCAGTTATCCCACGTGAGCGGGGAGGAGATGGATGTTTATATATCAGTTCCCATCAGTCTTTGGTTAAAGCCACTTCTGGGAAGAAAGTGCTCCAGTTTGTCCCACAGGTAATAAAGTAGCCATGTAGCCAGAAAAAGCCCTCAGACAAAGAAAAGTGCTGACAGTTGATGGTGGGCACATATGTAGAAATCAAAGTGTGGAGATTTTGATAGATCCCTGACAGCATCTGTTACATATCCCCCATATTACTCTGTATATATTGGTCATTTAACAAGTACTTGTTGAATTAATGAATATATTATTTAAGCTTGCAGACTGATACACTTTTCTTTTTTAATCACAGAACTTACAGTACTTTAGGTTTAATATAATTTGATATATTTTTTAGATGATGTGACCTTTTTTCAAATACACTGCAGATTAAATCGTATCTGTTGTTTTAGTCAATCAACAAATAATTTTTCATTAGTTGATACTGTAGGGAATAAAGTTGAGAAATATGCTTTCCATTAACAAGAAACATTTAAAACATTCAGAAAGAAATAGGTAAATCAATAAGAGTCGACAGGTCTCACATATTCATATCTGCTTAGAGCTCAAATGGTGTAATACTCCATGTGAAAATGAATTTTTCACCCATCTGTTAGATTCAGTGGGTTAAGGACATAGTAACGTTATAGTATTCCCAGAGCTAGGGCTAGTGCTTTTTACCAAAAGTCAGGCTGCATAAGTCAAGTTCATCCTTTTGAAAGAATAAATTGTCAATGATCTGAAATTTAATATCAATGGCTCTTCTTTGAAATACAAAGATTTCATAGTTATTTGAAACAATAAAGACATTGTTTTATTTTTTTAAAATACCCACAAGTAATAACTGAAACTCAATGTTAGACTACGCCAATTAGTAAGTGAAAAGGAGCTTATCAAAGGTAAGCCAGAACCTTGTATGTAAGAAAATGAGGTACAGAAATTGGCATTTTGCACATCTATCAATCTATAAATATCTGTAATAAAAAGAAAGTCATAGTGTATTTTCTGATAACATAGAAATCTTACATAAGAAAAGTCTAATGTGACTGAATCATGACTCTAGGAATGAGGAAAGAGGCACAAAGGAAAATTAATGCAAAGATAGAGTGTCTCTCCACCCCCTTTCACTTCCCGTTATATATAATGATCACCTTAAAGTGTACATAAAGTGGACAGGAGGAAAGCTGGACTTAATTTATACAGAACAGAATGGTGCCTTTTGAATCTACATTATTTTTCCTAAAAAAATTAGATTTTGAAAAAAAATTTGACAATCTAGCTAAAACTTTTGAAAGTCAGGTACAGTCAAAAAAAAAACTTTAAAAATCAAATTAATGTGAAAAGATGAGAAAACAAAACTGCCTAAATTTCTAGTGGGAAAATGGTCAATTACATCAACTCGTCATATTTAAGTGTTCAGTTTGGCAAAGCACATGTAAAAGTGAAAGGGGACTTTTGATAAATTACTATAGAAAATGTAATGGATCATACTTTGATTTAACTGGGATTTATTGTACCTTCAGTGATAATCCAATATTCATATTTTAATTTGTAGGTATGATCAGGACATACCTTTTTTAAGCCTTTCATTTTCTATGAAAGAAAAAGACAAGACACAGAATTTAAAGACAACTTATTCCTGGAATGCTTGGCCTGAGAAGATGAATAGAATGTCTTTTGATTTTTCAGCAGTGTTATTTTAACATTCTCATGTAGGTCATTACTTATTCCAGAGTTGGATCAATCAAAGGAAGGTGAATCAGCAAGGTGCAAAAGAGGAAGCCACCTTGAAATGGATTAAGTGAAATAACTGTGCGAACATATGGCCTGGAAATTAAATTGATTCAGCTAAACAAGTTATATTAAATAGATCAGGTAATTTTCAGGCATCTGGTCATGTGATCACAATTTAAAGCAATTACACAATCTGAGACTTGGAGAAACAGAGAGGGGACTACTAGTCTATAGTTTACGAAGACAGAGAACACAAAATAAAATTGAAGTTGTTAGTGATGTTTTATGAGTTTGCCCTTTACAAAAGGGTGCGTATAAGGAGAAGATCCTTGATGAAAGGAACCAAAGAGGTTTTCTGAATAAAATTTATCAGACATCTAAATTGTCAACCATTTCTTCATTTATTAACTCACTTAAAAAAACAAATACTTATTAAGCACTGGCTCTCTTTAGGCTCTTTGTAAAATGTCCTAGTCTTCAAATTTCCTACTCTAGAGTGATGAATTAAAATATTGTATGAATTTATATGTACGTAGAGCAGAAAAATAGATGCTATTTTTTTTTTTTTTTTTTTTTCCAGTACACAGGCCTCTCACTGTTGCGGCCTCTCCGGTTGGGGAGCACAGGCTCCGGACGCGCAGGCTCAGCGGCCATGGCTCACGGGCCCAGCCGCTCCACGGCATGCGGGATCCTCCCGGACCGGGGCACGAACCCGTGTCCCCTGCATCGTCCCCCCTGCATCGGCCAGCAGACTCTCAACCACTGCGCCACCAGGTAAGCCCTAGATGCTTTTTTAACTGATAAACTTTTTTGCTGCAAAGGCTCCTTTGCCATTAAGATATTTTTTCTTGGTCTTGTCTTATGTTTGAGCTCAATGTAAAATACGTATTTAGACATCACCTCTCTTCATTTGGCCTATTGTTTCCAAATATATAGTTATTTCAAAATTACAAGAATGCAGCTGTTAGATGACTTACAAGCATAGAAAATGTGCATTATATATGCCATGAATGGCTATTGATTTAACTTTTCAAAATTCAATACATAGTAAGACTTTTTTCATATTTGGTATGAAAATAAGTAACTTTTAAAAGTATTTTTTGTTAAGCTACATAATTAGCTTATGTATAATTTTTATGCAGAGTTATATGAATCATAATTATCATGTATTCTTTTTTAAGACTGTTAAAAATTGAGACTGTAATTATGCCTGTATAAGAACTATTTTAATCGCTCTTTTTTTTAATTTTTATTTGAGTATAGTTGATTTAAAACGTTGTGTTAGTTTCTGCTGTAGAGCAAAGTGAATCAGTTATACATATACATATACCCACTCTTTTTAAAATTCTTTTCCCATAGAGATCATTACAGAGTATTAAGAAGAGTTCCCTGTTCTATACAGTAGGTCCTTATTATTTATCTATTTTATACATAGTAATGTGTATACGTCAATCCCAGTCTCCCAATTTATCCCTCCCCCATTTTAATCTCTTAATCATAAAGTCATTTGAGTGGATGAGATGTCATATTAGATCTAATATATAGAGTCTAGACATGCTGTCTTGAACATTTAAGAAATTCATCCATGTCAAATTTTTCAAGGTTTATTCATAAGAAAATACTGTTTAATTCTTGGTGATAATATAGTCCCATGGTTACAATGGATATGAGGCAAACAGTATGACATTTCCTAATTGTAAAAGGCAATTTTCTTGGTTTGGGTTTACATAAAATTAATTCATTGATAAGAAAGGACTTTAATCATACTAAGCAATGACAGGTACTAACATTTTGTAAAGAGCCTCATATTTTATAAAATGTCCTCTCATATGTATTCTCATTGGGCCTTAAAACAAGCAGATGATAAAACTATAATAGTTCGCATACAGATGAAAAACTGCTGAGAAATCCTTGATTTTCCCAAGGATGCACAAATAAACAGAACAGATAGGATAGAAATAAAGATGCCACTACCGTTTGAAGAATGTATTGGAGAAGGTATGACAGAGACTAGACAGAGTCCAGTTGAGAGTGGCTATTATTATATATTTCAGGGTTTCCCTGGTGGCGCCATGGTTGAGAGTCCGCCTGCCGATGCAGAGGACACTGGTTCGTGCCCCGGTCTGGGAAGATCCCACGTGCCACGGAGCGGCTGGGCCTGTGAGCCATGGCTGCGGAGCCTGCGCATCCGGAGCCTGTGCTCCGCAACAGGAGAGGCCACCACAGTGAGAGGCCCGCGTAACGCAAAAAAAAAAAAAACATGAGAGTTGAACAACAGTTTGAAGGGAACATATATGAACTGAAGAGAAAAAAAAAGGAGTAAGTAAAATAAAAAAAAATAAAAAAAGGAGTAAGTAAAAATTCAGAAGAGAGAGGAAAGAGGACTAAAAGACACTGAGAAGGAATAGTCAGAGATCAATAGATATTTGTCTCAGAAAACCAAGAAGAGAAGTTCACAAAAAGGAGTGGTCCTTCTGTGTAACATTCTACTGGAAATGGTAACCAGTGAAATAAGGTAAGAAGAGAAAAGGCACACAGACTGGAAAGGAAGAAATGAAAAACTTCATTGATTGCATCATCATCTGCACTGAAAATCCCAAAGAATCTTCAGAAAAGGTAGTAGAACTTAAAGTGAGTTTAGCCTGATAGCAGGGTACAAGATCAATATTTTCAAAGAAATCAATCATATTTTTACATATAAGCAATGGACAGTTGGAAATGGAAATTATAAAAAGTACCACTTATAATTACACTGAAAATACCAAGTACTTAGGTACACAGCTTAAAAAAAAAACCTATGTGCAATATCTACGGAAAACTACAAAACACCAACTAAAAATATAAACTAAAGAAATGGAAATATATACCGCATTCACTGGTTGGAACACGTAATATTGTTAAGATGCCAATTTTCCCCAAACTGCTCTATTAAATGCAACTTCAATCAAAATACTAGTAGTGTTTTTCTTTTACACGAGTTGATACTAAAATAAAAGTCAACATACTTCTGAAAGAGATCAACAAAGTCAGAGCACTCATATTGCTTGATTTCAGGATAAATAATAAAGCCACAGTAACCAAGACAGTATTGGCAAAAGGCATATAAATCAATACAATAGGAAAGCCCAGAAATAGACCCACACAAATACAGTTGATTGTTTTTTCCAAAGGGTAAGGTAGTCTTTTTGACAAATGGTTATAAAAATACTGAATATTCATATGCCAAAAATTAAACCTTGACCCATACCACACACCAAAAAAAAGAAGCCCCCCAAATTATCATAGAACTAAAAGTAAAATTTTAATCTATACAATGTCTAGAAGATAACATACGGGAAATAAAATTAGGTAAAGATTTCTTAGCTATGACACCAAAAGCAGAATCCATAAAAGAAAAAATTAACACCCACACTTCATCAAAAGTAGAATCTTCTACTCTTGGAAATGCTGTTAGAATAATAAAAAAATAATGAGCCACAGATTGGGAGAAAATATTTACAAATATTATATCTGACAGAGGACTTTTATCCTAAGTATATTAAGAACTCTCAAAACTCTAGTAAAAAAGCAAACAACCCAAATTTTTAAATGAGCAAGCATCTGAACAAATGTTTCAGTAAGAAGACATTCAGATGGCAAATAAGCACATGGAAGTAAACAAAATTACTTTTAGGGAAACGCAAATTAAAACCACAATGTTATACCATTACACACCTATTAGACTGAGAAAAATAAGACAAAAACGAACCTGACAATGCCAAATAATAGCTAGGATATGGAGCTAGGATACTGGAACTCCCCTAATATGCTGGCAGTAGTGCAGAAAGTATAGCCATGTTGGAAACAGTCTGAAAGTTTCTCATAAAATTAAACATACACTTAGCATATGACCCAGCTATCCCACCTCTAAGCATTTACCCAAAACATATGAATACTTACTCTCACACAAATATCTGTATCTAAAAGTTCATAAAGAATTAATTGTGAATTTCCCCAAACTGGAAACGATCCAAATATCCTTAAATTGGTGTATGGTTAAACTCTGGTATAGTCACACAGTGAATACTACTCAGCAGTAAAAGGAGTGAACTACTGACACACACACCATATGATGGTGAAGTGCATATCAAATGCATTTTCATGTTAAGTTAAAGAAGCTGGGTTGAAAAGACAACATATTGTATGACTCCATTTATATAACATTTTGGAAAAATCAAAATTATAGGACAGAAAACAGATCACTGGTTGTCAGAGGTCTGAGCAGGGGGAGAGGCTGGTTACAGGGGCACAGGGACAATTTTGGAGACAACGGATCTATTCTGTATATTGACTTTAATGGTGGTTATATAATTGTATGCATTTGTCACATTCAGAACTGTACACTAAAATGGTCAGTTTTACTGTGTGTAAATTATACCTTAACAAACAATGGGGAAAAATGATCAAGCAATTTTTAACACTTCTGAGACATTATGTAAGAAAAGAACAACACCCTGTCTATTGGACTCAGGAGCAGGAATGTCCTTGTTGAGACAAATTTTGAAGTACCATGGAAAGCACAGTCAGTTTGTGGTTGTTCAGGAAGCCAAGCAACTGCACCCAGTAAAGGAGCAACAGCCAGTGCAGTTGACAACTCTCTCAGGAAACTTGAATTTAAGAGAGAGAGAAGGTGTTATGTAGAGTGTGACTTCAAATTGGGTGAGAATTGAAATTTGAACATTTGCCTGTATATAGGGAAAAGACAATAGAGCAGGAGGTAGAAGATACCAGGAGAAGAGGGAAAATTAACAGTACAAGGTATGTGAGGAGACAGGAGCGGATGAGTTGAAACACAGAATCAGAGCAGTAAGCAGATAAAGAAAGGCATCATTCCTATCTTAACTGGAAAAAGATATGGGTGTGAATATGTAAAATTTTGACATAGGATGGCAGAAAGCTGAGGGAGTTTCTAAATTATACCTGCTATTTTTCTCTGTGAGTAAACATGGAAACTGAAAAATAT
Organism: Monodon monoceros; assembly: GCF_005190385.1. Classification (NCBI taxonomy): domain Eukaryota; kingdom Metazoa; phylum Chordata; class Mammalia; order Artiodactyla; family Monodontidae; genus Monodon; species Monodon monoceros. The sequence goes on along the minus strand of NW_021703768.1, from coordinate 139,881,537 downwards.
CTCTGTATAGTGCTGTAAGCCCCCTTGAAGCTGGAGAAAATCTGATACCATTAAAACAGTATTCTGTTAGTTTTTTGTTTTGTTTCTAAAAACACTGATCAACCCAGATTAAGTTGAGTAGATGAACAGTTGAACTCATCCAAGTTCTCGTATCTTTTTCAGAATGGTGAATTAGAAAAACAAATGAGGCATAGGAACTGAGGATGTTTCCAAAACACACAGGTATTTTACCTGTTTAAGAAAGCAAGTAAAAGTATGGAGAAGAAAAGCAGTCAAGGGATTGTTGATCTTAATGAAGCTGAACCATTGTGGTAGGTGTGACACAGAAAAAAATAATAAAAACTTGCTATGAAAGCTATCACCAGATAGTAGAATTTCAGGGCTTATAGATTTCCTAAGTGGAATGAGTAAGGATAAAATTCATCATGTGACATTGGTGAGGGAAACTGATGTTGAAAAGAGGTCATATCACATGATATGAACTGCTAAGACACTGTAGGTTTTCCAGAGTCATATTTAAAACTGAGAACACTGGAGTGATTTAAAAAATTAATTGTAGAATAGGTACCAAAATATTCATTGAATGAGAAAGAATGCCTATAAAATTGATAATGAGCAATTGTATAGAGAACTAGATTGCTGAGTTTTATAGCTCTGAAAGGAGCAAGAGTTCAAGTGAGGATATAAGAATGAAGGTATTGAGTGGCTCTGGTGAGTGAGGAGGATTCTTAAGCTACTACCCACTCCTCAGCTATGAGGACCATAGGGAAAGGCAAGTTCTTCTTAATTATGTGATGGAGAAAATGTCCTAAGGGGGTCACAATTCAGTTAAAGTAAGGTCCATATACTCTTTTTATAGGTAGAATTCATGTCTCATGAAAAAAGTAGTCCTAGTACACAGCAGAAAGGATGCTTTTTTAGTGTGTTTTCTGTGTGTTGGGGGGTGGGAGGTACCTTTGAAGAGGCGAGGGACAGTGGAAAGCTGAGTTAGAAGAAGTATGGAGATGTCATTCCTAAAGAAGACTGATAGCTAGTGGGAATTATTATTGGATAGTAACCAAAACTGATAGGTACAGAAGCACGTTCTTTATGTTATTTCTTAATGACTCTGTATTAACGCATCCTTGGATTTCACAAAAAAGTAAAAGGGATTAGGCCAGATAGTACCATATTGAGAAATAGCAAATGTAGAGCATACATGCTGCTCCTACACACTTCTGAGCCCATGGCAGGCATGACTAATTGATTATGGCACCCTTTCCTACCAATACCAGATTCAGTTCAAAATGCCTTCTCAAGTTACCTATCCAGATAATCATTTCCAAATGGCCAAAAATACCACAGTAATTAAATCTACTTTTTAAACCCTTGTCATATTTTTCCACAATTGTTTTCTTATTTAACTTTTCATATGGGACCCCTGTTCTCCACATTCCAGAAAGAAGAGAGATCAGCATTCCTCCTTTCCATTAGGTATTTTTACTCTCAAAAAAAAAGGGGGACTCCATTCACTATTCTCACCTACTTCTCTCAGAAATAGAGGTTCTTGGGCTTCCCTGGTGGCGCAGTGGTTGAGAGTCCGCCTGCCGATGCAGGGCACACGGGTTTGTGCCCCGGTCCGGGAAGATCCCACATGCCGCGAAGCGGCTGGGCCCGTGAGCCATGGCCGCTGAGCCTGCGCATCCAGAGCCTGTGCTCCGCAATGGGAGAGGCCACAACAGTGAGAGGCCCGTGTACCGCAAAAAAAAAAAAAAAGGAAAGAGGTTCTTTAAGGGGTTTCTTGAAGTCTTTCCGGATTTTAAAGGGAAATTTATTATACTTTAGTAGAAATTATAGTTGATTCCCAAAATTGGTATTCTTGCTCTGTTTTACAGAGAAAAATAAGTTTACGTTATTTCATTTTTTTTATTTCTTGATCTCTTATTAAAGTGTTCAGGACAAAACAAGCAAAGTCCTTTCCTTCAGTGAAGTCACATTCAAAATCTTTAGAGAACATTTATAAAATTGAGCCCTTCCATGTCATACTTAACATGTTACGCATTACACTTAACAGTTCAGTTGACAGACCAGAGTTAGTGCCAAGTTTTACCTCATACTGGCTGTGTACTTTGGGCCAAGTCACTAACCATTCTTTGCTTTGTCTCCGTCTGTTAACTGCAACGATGGGTGGGGGAAGGGCAATGATGACACCCACCTCATAGGGTTGCTGTGATCACTAAATGGGAGAATAAGTACTTAGAACAGTTCCTACCTCAGTAATAGTAATAGGAACCTCAGTGGGGAAGAAGATGGAAACTGTCTTCATTCAAGGGACAAGGAGGCTTATGTTGAGCCTAGAAAAGAGATGATTTAGAGGAGTTATCTACCTTTTATATGGAATGATGGGCTAAATAAAGTTACACAGAACTGTAGCTTGGCTCTCCTTATATAAAAATATCTAATAATTAGAACTGCCTAAAATTGGATGCTGTGTCTCAGGATAGGTAAATTGCTTGTTGGTGGAGCATGAAAAGCAGAGGCTGAATGAATAATCATCATGAGTGTTGTGAACTGAGTTTATATAGATGTTTGACTAGAAGATATCTAAGATCTTTACACTCAAATGCAGTGTTTATTGTATCATAAGAATTACTCTGAGATTGTTTAGCTCTAATATGTCAGCTTAAAAAGAAAAAAAGAAAAAGAAAGATTTCAGGGATAATTGGTTATTTGATGAAGTTGAATTTAGGAGTTAAAATTTAAAGGTTATGTTGAATGGAAATCATAGTTCTTTTTTTTTTTTTTTGCGGTACGCGGGCCTCTCACTGCCGTGGCCCCTCCCGCTGCGGAGCACAGGCTCCGGAGGCGCAAGCTCAGCGGCCATGGCTCACGGGCACAGCCACTCCACGGCATGTGGGATCTTCCCAGACCAGGGCACGAACCCGTGTGCCCTGCACCTGCAGGCGGACTCTCAACCATTGCGCCACCAGGAAAGCCCTCACAGTTCTTTTTAAAAATTGAGGACAGTAATTAAAATCATATAGTCTTCTCTCTGTATCCATGGGGCAATGGTTCCAAAAGCCCTCCCATAGCAAAATACAAGGATGCTCAAGTCCCTCAGTCAGCCCTCCATACCTGAGGGCTCTGCATTCTGCAGATTCAGCCAACCGAGGATCATAAACATCATACGGGATTCCTGCTTGTTTGAATCCATGGATGCGAACCCACGGATCCTGAGGGCTGATTGTGCTATAAAAAGTTTAGAAGGAGTGGATGGGCACTAAATTTTAAGCCTTAAATATATAATACATATTTCGTATAACTTTGAGTCATCATGAAAATCTTACGTGATTGGCATTTTACAAGTGACAAAACTGAGTCTCAGGAGATGTATTTACCTAAGATTGGCAAAGAGCTGGGACGCAGACACAGATCTCTGCCAAAGTTTATGCTTCATAGCACTACTGCACACTCATGAATATGAACATGCACACGTCATTTATTTTGTTGTATATAATAACTGAGTAGCAGTTTCTAAAGACTATGAATTATCTCCATATATATTAATAATAGCATATACTTCACTATATACACACTGTAATGAAGCATGAAATATAATCTACTCAGCCTCCTAAAAGTATCCTCTTGTTCAAGGTTAACATGATAAACTAGTGTTAGTAAAACAGGAAAGACGACTATATTATTGAACCATCCTACCAGTGACTTTCTATATGGCATAGAATTCTTCTACTATTGTTGATGATTCAAAAAATAACAAATTTTTTAAGGGAAGAGTTTGGCTTTATCTTCAAGAATAGTAGAAGTATTTATAACTGCATCCAATTTATTGGGGAAATATAACTGAAGACATCACATCTTGGAAAGGGAACTGAAAAAATTATTTTCAAAATAAAACAATTTTCCTGAACTCTAAGCACATTGATACTTTCATATGAAGAAAATGTATAAATTCAATTTAACTTTCTATCACCTCTTTTACTCTCTCCCTGACAAAACAAACATTTTAAAAACTCTCTTAAGTGGATTTGTAGAATGAAAAAAGTGAGATACAGATTTAATATAGTAATGTATTAAAATAGGCTTGTGAGTGACAACTAGGGTTAGGAGAACAACTTCTATATAGTATTTTATTGTCAACTAGAAGCTTAAACATAGCACCCAATTCATCCTTGAAAATGTCTCCTAAGCCAAATTAAAACAGCATACACTTATAAAACACATTGGGTTTTGATTCTACAGATATGTAAGTAATTCTAGGTGATGAATGAGATTTGAATACAAAGTATAAAAAGAATAAAGCCATTTCTATATGGTAGATATTTTCCAGAAATCCTTAGAAACAAGACTTAATAATTAGGCAATTAGAAACTCAAACCATAATTCTGGCCAACTGTAGCCTAACTGCTGGATTTGTTTGTTTTTATCCTTTATGATATATAAATTGGATGACTTAATATCTACCTACAGATAGAGATGTAATGTGTACATACTAATGTAAGTGTGCATACTAATATAGAGTGTACATACACACATGCACACATATCTTCACTTTATACATTATCTATCCTAATACATATATACATCTATACACATATATATGCACACATACTTATATGTATACAAGTGTCTGTGTGTATGCATGTATATATGTATGATTGGACAGCCAATGTGAGATATATTAAAAATCTTGAGAGAAATTAAAAGTATTGTAAGTTTTATAGTTCTTGGCCTGAGGATTTAATCTGATGATCATTTTAGGTTGGCAAGATTTTTACCTCTGTTAATGGAAAGTCTTCTAATTCACTGAGTACTGAATATCATGTATAGTTCTAACCTAAACATAATTTTTGTCATTTCATGCAGGTGTGACTCTGTAAAGCACAAAGTAAACTTTCCTCAAATTTATCCATAAAGGTTAACTTTTTTGAGCAAACTTCAGATAAACTGCTTTAATGTGAGTTGCCTAGCAGCAACCGTGCTTTCTCAATTTACATTTTCCCTAACCTTTCTTCACCATTCAAGAAACAGCATGCTCCTCTTCATCTACTACCCTTAGAGTATGAGTAATAAAGAAAATGAGGACAAATTTTTGGTTATTTGAGCCCTTAAGTAGATTTTTGTTAATGTGTGACAGAGATAATATTCATGAACCCAAGTCTTTCAGTTTTAACAGCCAGTCACTTAAGAGAGAAAATTTTTGTTTTGTTTTATCCATTCCAAAAGTTTATCTTTACATATAAAGGACAAAGTTTGAGGACTCTTGAGTAAACCACTTACATCAGGGGTCAGTCAGCAAACTTTTTCTGTAAAGGACCAAACAGTAAATATTGTAGGCCTTAGGAGTTGATGATCTCTGTCTCAATTACTCAATTCTGCTATTGTAGCTTGAAAGCAGCCATAGACAATAAGTAAATGAGTAAGTGTAGCTGTGTACTAATAAAACTTTATGGACACTGAATTTTGAAATATATGTACTTGTCCTATGTCAGGAATTATTCTTTTTAAAATTTTATCTTTCTGACCATGTGAAAATGTAAACCCTTTCTTAACTTGAGGACTGTACAAAAACAGGCAGCAGCTGGATTTTGCCCATGGACCACAGTTTGCCAACCCTTTATGGTTTATAGTGTATACTGTAAATTATAAAGAAGAGAGGGTGACATAAACAACATATCTTCCCCAAACTAAGTAAGAATTCTGGAGTTAGGTCGTCTACACTCTTCATTAGAAAGTTCCTAGGTGCTAGAGGGTTAGCCTCAATGATAGAGTTGTAACAGAAACCTAAATTAATTTGAGTAGACTGCCTGAACAGAAGGGGTCATATTTTAGTCTGCTCAGGATACAGCCTGAAAAACCTCATCTCAGAAAAAAAACCCATACTTTCACTATTGGAAAACCCACTTATACACCACAAAAAGCGCAGAAATGTGATTGAGATCAAGATGATAGACCTAAAAGGCTAAGGTAAGACACAATACAGAGTCCTCAGACCCTAGTGCTGGGGTCCATCGGGGATACCAGCAAGTGATGGTGGGGACCAGGGAGTCAAACTACACCTCCGTGGAGTTTGTGAAGCAAAGCAAAAGATTCAGAAGTTACCCCATGCCATCTCCAGCTTGTTGCCAGAATGACATAGCCCACCTTTAGAAGAGACCAAAAGGAATTCTGAAAAGACTGAGTAGTAACCCAAAAAAGACTGAGTTGTAACTTAGTTAAGTGGTCACTTGCCTAAGATGGATAAAGTTATCTCTAATAAGTGAAAATGTGGGCTTGTAAAAAATGAATTCAGTTATAAGAAAGTGAATAAATTTCTTCTTTGCCTATCTGAGCCTATCTGGAGCCTACCTGGGAAAATCTAAGAACGTTTAAGCTTATGCTAATTAAGTCAACACACCATAATACTTAATGTCAAATATGGATAATCTTGATTATTCTAATCATCATGTGTACTGACTTAGATGGTAAAGCATTAACTTCTCATAAAAACTTTTTGAGGAATATGCCAAAACTATAATGACATGTGAATAGGTTTTTGCTCTAAAAACATAGGCTTGATCAGTTAAAACAACTGTGATCAAATCAATTGTTTCAAATTGAAGGTATGTGTGCTAGATTGAATTATTCTCTCTCACCACCACCACCCCACCCCACCCTCCCCCTGCCAAATATCTACACTCTAAACAATGGAAACTGTAAATGTTACCTCATTTGGAAAAAAAACAAAACAAAACAAAAACTTTATAGATGCGATTCATTCAGGATCTTGAGATGGAGAGATCATCCTGGATTATCCCGGTGGGCCCTAAAAGCCATCATAACTGGGTTTATATGACAGATGCAGAGGGAGATATGACAACAGACAAGGAGAAGACAACATGATTAAAGAGGCAGGGATTGAAGTGATACAACCACAAGCCAAGCAATGTTGGTAGCCAACAGAAGCTAGAAAAGGAAACAACAGATTCTTGCCCAGAGCTTCTAGAGGGAGCCCTACCAACACCTTGATTTCAGCATAGTGAAATTGATTTCTGATATCTGGCCTGGAGAATTTTGAGAAATAAATGTTTGCTGTTTTAAGCCACCAAGTATGTGGTATTTTGTTACATAAGTCATAGGAAACAAACACAGTGCTCAAGCGCTAAGAAAGCCCAGCCTTATTTGAGGAAATGGTTATATGTTACTTTTCACATCTCTACTTTTTTTTCTATCACCAAACACTGAAGAAGGAAGGGATATATAGGTGACTTATTACTCAGTGTTGGGACTGATATTAAAAAGTTGGTCTCTTTTGTTTTAACATTTTTAGTTGTAAAATATTTTCTTTTATCAAGTGATTTATTGTAAATTTAGATAGCTAATTAGAAAATTCTTATTCTAATCTCAATTTTGCTTTCCAGTAATCTCCTTCAGCTGGTCCTAGTTGTGCTCTTTCAAGCAAACCCAAATGGCTTTAATGTATCTATTAAATCACAAAACGTTAATGTATTTTAAAAAAATCATGTTAGGGACTTCCCTGGTGGTGCAGTGGTTAAGACTCCACCTACCAATGCAGGAGACATGGGTTCGAGTCCCGGTCTGGGAAGATCCCACATGCTTCAGAGCAACTAAGCGCATGTGCCACAACTACTGAGCCTGTGCTCTGGAGCCCGTGGGCCACAACTACTGAGCCTGCGCACCTAGAGCCCGTGCTCCACAACAAGAGAAGCACAGCAATGAGAAGCCCACACACCGCAACGAAGCGTAGCCCCGCTCGCCACAACTAGAGAAAGCCCCCACGCAGCAACGAAGGCCCAAAGCAGCTAAAAATAAATTAATTTTAAAAAATACCATGTTAATCCCCAGACCTCTCACATCTGTAACCTAGAGTATCCTACCCTAGCCTAGAAATATTCTCCAAGCAACATTTCCTTATTTCCTCTAAATAGTTTTCATGTAACAATGGTTTCTGTAAGCCTCCTTCTCAAAATTCCAGGAAAACAGTAGAAACTATCAAACAGATGATAATAGTTCATTTCTTGTGAGATTATCACATGTTAAGACACTGTACTAATGGCATTATCCCAAATATTGCTGTCCTATTTTATCAAGGAGGAAACTAACTTTAGGAGACTTGAAATTATTTGTCCAATATATTTAGTAAATGGTTGAAATCAAGATTTGAATTCATATTTCAAAACACAAAAATGTATCTCCTTAACCACCAAGCTACATGGCAACCAATGGTTTCTTATTTGGGAAAGCTCCTCTCCAATGTTGCCTTCACAAATATTTCTAGTATTTAATTTAAGATTACAGTAGAGTGATGTGAGTGGTAGAAGAACCTTACCTGAGAGGAATGCTACAAGTTTTCAATTAACAGAATTCACTTTAACTTTTTACACAGCTATGATAGTAATTAGCTTCTGCTGAACTTATGGTTAACTAAAAACTTCCATTTTTTAAAGAGGAATACTTATTAAATCAGGTCCCCTGTTTTATGTTTGTGGAAATGCTTTCCTAAAACTATATATAACTTTGGATTCTATAAATTTAAGTGCCTAGGTTCAGAGAATGGATTAACTATAATCCTTGATGCACAACATTTTCTCATTATTAATTAGTTAGCTACTTTTAATAATGTACAACACAACTGTGAACATACTCTGTAACACAAAATCATGTGTTTGTCATTTCCTTGTTTTCTTTTTAATATAGTTTTGTTGCATTTACATGTATCCCTTGTCTTCTTGTTTCTATTGTATTTCAAATTTTTCACTTTTATAAAAGGTATCCTGCTATATCTAGTTGTTTGAGACTTTGTCATTTAATATTAAATTGCTAAGATTCACCTACTGCTGATATGGCTTATTTAATTTCTCTGCTGGAAATAATACCTTGTGTAAATATTGTAGTAAAGTTATCTATTCTCCCATTGGTGGTTGTGTGGACTAAAAATGTGTTCATGATTGTGTTGTTGTTTTTGTTGGTATTATCATTGTTTAGGGTGATGAACAAACAGCTCTTAATTTTAATATAAAGCTGACAACACAGGTTTGAATTGCGGGGCTCCACGTATACACTTTTTTTTTCAATAAATATATTAGGAAAAATTTTTTGAGATTTGCAACAATTTTAAAAAGCTCACAGACAAACTGCAGAGCCTGGAAATGTCGAAAAAATTAAGAAAAAGTTAGGTACATCAAGAACTCATAAAATATATGTAGCTATTAGTCTATTTTATCATTTACTACCATAAAATATACACCAATCTTTTATAAAGTTAAAATTTGTCAAAATGTATGCACACAAACACAAACCGTACATGGCCTCATTTGCGGTCGAGAGAGAAGTGTAAACAAATGTAAAGGTGCAGAATTAAGTCATAACTGCATAAAATTAACAGGAGTACATACCGTAGTCCTGTGATAATTTCATAGCCGCCTCCTGTTGCTACGGTGCGGAGCTCGACTGCTGTAAGCCTCGGCTTCAAACGCCAGCGACGCCAATCATCCCCACCTGAGCAAGTGCGTCTCTCCGGTAAATCTCGTATCGCGGGAATGTGATCGCTCGCGGTTCTCGCGTAATTTCCATCGTGTTTAGCGAAATACCTTAAACCTTGAATAACACCATAGGACCCATACAGAGTTCCGGTAATGATGCTGGACGTGCTCCCAAGAAGCAGAGAAAAGTCATAACATTACAAGAAAAAGCTGAATTGCTTGATATGTATCGTAGATTGAGGTCTGCAGCTGTGGTTGCCACCGTTTCAAGATAAGTGAATCCTGTGTAAGGACCATTGTAAAAAAAAGAAAAGCAAATTCATGAAGCCATCCCTGCAGCTACACCAGCAGGCACGAAAGCCTTGCACTTTTTGCAAAATACTTTTTTATCGCATATTGAAAATACAGCTTTTATGTGTTTGCCAGATTGCTATAAGAAAGGATACCTATAGACTCTAATACGATTGGAGAAAAATCAAAGTCAGTATATGACAAAGTAAAAGACAGGTAAAGGATATAAAGCTGGAGAATTTAATGCCAGCTAAAGATGGTTTGATAACTTTAGAAAAAAAGATTTTGCTTAAAAAATGTCAACATAACAGGAGAAGCAGCTTCTGGTGACCAAGAAACTTCTTCTAGATTGGTTCTATTGACGCTTTGTCCCTGAAGTCAGGAAATGGACCTTGCCAGTAAGGAACTGTCTTTTAAAGTCCTTTTGATATTGGACAATGTCCCTGTCCACCCAGAACTATACAATGTGGCAGAAAGGTTCTGATTATTCAATCCACTCTTGACTTCTTTTACAACATGAACCCTTCTATGATAGTGAAACTAAAGCAAATTGTAGAAGGATTGGTACTGTATAGAAACATTTTTTAGAGAAATGAAAAAGCAAAAAGTCAGACAGAAATTATGACGTATTTCCATATAGTCTGCCTGCCTCTCTTGTCTCCCCTTCCACCTCCTCCACCTCTTGTGACTGCCACCCCTGAGTCAGTAAGACCAACCTTTCCTCCTTCTTCTCCTTAGCCTACTCAATGTGAAGACAGCAAAGATGAAGACCATTATGATGATAGATTTCCACTTAATGAATAGTAAATAATCATCATGCATACATTTAATGAACTTATCTGTTGTGTACATGTGTATCTTCATGTGAAAATCTAATAACTGTACAGCAAGAACTGTATGAGACATGTTTGTGTCAACATTATCATCATCCCCAAAGTGTTCATTGTGTAGTATATATTACAATATATCGTGTTCAAGACTTGTATTGAAGTGGATAGCCTATCCTTACATAGACATAAGGTAAGTGATATACAACATAAAATTAATAATGGGTTAGTTTTCTTACTGTTTCATATCTTCGCTTTCAAAGAAATAATTACATTACTGTTCAGTATGCCTCTCTCTCTCTTATAGACACTGTGTATCAGCCTACCATCGCAGGTGATTTTTTTTTTTTTTTTTTTTTTTTTGCGGTACGCGGGCCTCTCACTGCTGCGGCCTCTCCTGTTGCGGAGCACAGGCTCCGGACGCACAGGCTCAGCGGCCATGGCTCATGGGCCTAGCCACTCCGTGGCATGTGGGATCTTCCCGGACCGGGGCACGAACCCGTGTCCCCTGCATCGACAGGCGGACTCTCAACCACTGCACCACCAGGGAAGCCCCGACGCAAGTGTTTTTAATGTTAACATGTTTCCAATACTGTATTATGAATGACTGTAATACTGTATGCCATGAAAATTTCCAAACCATTCATTCATTAGTGTATAGTGGAGCCATTATCGATTACACTAGGCTACCAGAAAGCAATCATATTGCTGCTTCTTCATTATTAATGCATGAATCTATACCTATACCTATAAATAAATATGAATATCTTCTTCACTTTTTTTATTTTTGAGGTCCAGTGTTACTAAAATGCCTAACAGCTACAGTGTTTTGTTTGTATCATGAGACAGTATTGATCTAAGTACCAACATTCCATCATCTTGTAAACAGATGGCATAAACTTAAATACAGTAAGGTACTGTAAGTGTATTTTCTCTTATGATTTTCTTAGTAACATTTTCTTCTCTCTAGCTTACTTTTTTGTAAGAATACAGTATATAATAGATATAATATACAAAATATGTGTTAATCAACTGTATTATTGGTAAGGCTTCTGGTCAACAGTAAGCTATTAAAAGTTAAGTTTTAAGGAAATTTAAAGTCATAAGCAGATTTTCAACTGTGCAGGAGGTTAGTGCCTCTAACCCCTACATTATTCAAGGGTTATATTTTTCTTTTATTTAAGAACTTTCTCCCGACCAAGTTCTAAATGATATTTATCTATATTTTCTATTATGAGTTTGAAGTTTTCTTTCACATGTAACATAGTGCACTAAGTTTTTATATGAAATAAAGATTCAATTTTGTCTTTTTCCTTAGATATAACCATTTTTCCACCTCCACAGAATGGTCTCTCCTTTTTTCCCTGATGGAAGAAGCACCTTTGTGAGACATCAAAGTTCTAATTTTGCAGAAGTCCTTTTGGGGCTCTTTATTCTATTTCACTGGTCAATTAGTTCAACTCTATGTCAACAATATACTCTCTTAATTACTACAGCTTCATAATAAGTCATTATATCATTTTGGAATTTTTTTTTATAAAAAGGTAATTTTGTATAAATTACTAGTCTTCAAAAATATCCCCCTTTCTCCTCCTTTTATACAAATATAATATTTGACTTCACAGCCCTCTATCATTTAGGCAGACACATGTGATAAATTCTAGCTAATGAAATTTTATTTGAAATCACGTGTGTCACTTCCAGACAGAGATAACAAAAAGACCATTCTGCAATCTCTCTTTTCCCTTTTCACAATGTCCAATTAACTCTATGTTTCAAACAGACAGTATGACAAAGGCCCAAACAGCCTACATTTCTCTATGGGACATGTAGGTGAATGAAAACTACATTTTGTGTAAATAAGATATTTATGTCCTGAAGTTGCTTGTCACTACATTTTGTAATGAAGTTATACAATGAATTCAAACCCTTAGTCATTTAACTATGTATATAAAAAAAAACACTCCTTTTTTTCTTTTTTTTTTTTGGTAAATATCCCTACACACTGGCACTAACATGGGTTAGGATACAAGATTTCTTTCTGTCTGTGTTGTTTATTTATATACCAGCAGGTTAAAATTATCCTCCCTACCTAGTATCTTCAACTTGAGCAAATTCTTGTTTGAGAAGTAAAATTGTAAGAGAGCATGAGACCCCAGATGGAGAAATTGAGAATCTGATTCTTTCCACATAAAGTACCAATATGTCTCTTGCCTGGCAAGAGTTTTACTTTCTAAAAATATGAAGTTGAATGTTCTAAGAAATATGAGCTTTGTTCTTAAGCAAGAATCCCAAAAAGTAGGCAAAGAGGAAAAGAAGAAATTTTCAGTAGTGGAAGATTAAAATGTGTCACAAGGAAAAGACTAGTATTATGTAAGGTTTTGCCCTGCATAGACATTAAGATGCTTATTTTGACTTTCTTTGTCTGTACAGAGTCACTTGTAAAACTATGGATGAGATTTAACAAGGAAGTGGAAAGTGTATTTTGTGAGCTAATACTCTAGAAAAAAGTAGAGTAGGAGTCAAACTTTGAGCTGCATCATGGAATTAAAAAATTCACATGATTGACATAGTTTAGATAGGTACCTTAGCAACTAAACTGGTACAGTATAGGTACTTACCATGTATTTTGGCTTTTTATATTGAATACTTTTGGACTTATGAATAGCTATCTATTCATAATGCAATACTGTCATTACTGACAATTCACTTTTGTGATGAAACTACACTAATTTTACAGTAGAGAAACCTTTTTTTGTTTTCAACTGTTCACTCACTTGAAACTTTTCTGCACTTCAGGACTTTTACTATAAAAATCCTATTGCCATAATACTTGCCTGCAGCTGGATACTTAAGTTATCACACTAAAGATTGATTTAAATTGAGTGTAATTATCTGCCTAGAATCTTTTTAAAAAAATTTCCCCTTCTTTAACCATTAATTTTCTAAACCATAATTATCCACAATAATTTTAGTTGGTGGTCTTGACTTAGTGTCTATTAAAATAAAATCTATATACTGGTTAATTTAATTTGACTAAAAGAGAATCTCATGCCTAGTCACTAACATAGTGAGCAATTTTGTGAATTTTAAATGGGGTCTCTTAACTTGTACAGCTGGCAGATGTGCTTGACTCACCCATATTAAAATGTTGCTAAAATTCTTATATCCACCCAATAGCTTGGCACTTTAAAAAATGTAAATGAGAATCCACTCTTCACCTATCAGTTTGAAAAAGATGAAGTTAGAAAATACACAGTGTTAGCAAGGGTGTAAAACATCAGGCACTTTCGTACTTAATGTGGCAGGTGTTAATTGGGGCAATGTTTTGAGGATGATTTAATCATATACTTAAAAACCTTTAATCATCAAATCATTGACCAGTAATTTCATTTCCAGAAATTAATCCAACATATTTTCTCCTTTAAGTGTTCAAAAGTATGCACACAATGATTCATTTTTGGAAGTGTCAATAATAAATCTCCTTAATGGCACAATGAGAGGGCAGCAAATCCACATAATGTAGTATTATCTTACTCTTTAGTTATTCAAAAGAAAGCAAGACAACATATGTGTTGATGTATACAATCTCTACAAAAATAAATTAAAATAAACACTGCACTCTGCTTTGATCTGTGTATTTTAAAGAGGTTTTTGTGTATGTGTGATATGCCCAAATATTTATGTGTGATTGCATATGTAGATAATTTTTGAAATATATAAATATAATTTTTAACAGTGGTTGCCATTCGTTGTGTGGATTTGGAATCTGAGCAAGGAGAACTTATTCATTATACTGTTAGATTTTTTTTTACCATATACATGTATTACTTTTCATTTTAAAAATCATTATGCGAGTAAAACAAAGGGAGAGCTCATTTAGTTTTTCAACAATGCAGCCCTAAAATATAACAAGGAATATAAAGACTATCCTGTGTATCCTGCTGGGTGCTACAAAGATCCTCTGTCCCCTGTCATACCTGTTCCATGTAGTTTTCAATGACTTAGAAGTGACCTCAATTCCAGAATGAATATCTGAGCAAAATCTGGTAAAAAAAAAAAAAAAAAAAAAGAGGCTTGGCTATCTATAAAAAGCTATTTTTTATGTATATAATTTCTCAAATTAATTCTAGGCAAGGCATTCATTTTTATTCTCCAGCAATTACATAAATATGTTTACCCTAGAGCTATTCACATCTTCCCAACTCTTCCCAGGTATCTGATTATCTACCATTGATCTATATCCCCATGGTTTATTTCCTTTCATTTTGCAAAAGTATATGAAAGCCTTTTGCCAAACAGTATTACGGCCAGGAACTGATGCTGTGAGACTGGAAGACTTCCCCATGCTGTAAAAATAAGATTGCATCATTAAATAGGGCTCTCAGGTATTTGCCAACCTGGGTAATGATGTCTCTCTGGGATACCTGCCCTTTTGGCAGCTTCCCATCCAGGCACGAGTCAGCAATCACAATTAGTGTGAAGTGAAGTAAGAGTGCCAAGTCTGCAGAATGCAGAGGAAATGCAGCAAAGTCTGAAATGAACTCAGTGAGCAGTCACAATCCTCAAGGCAAAAATTGCTCCATTCCTAAATGGGAATAAAGCAATGATGGATTGACTGCCAAACTGTATTCTCTGTGTAGGTATGCCTGATCGTCCTGTCAGTCTTTCAACCATTGCAGTGTTTCCAATATGTTTCTTTCCTCTCAAATAGTCTCACACACCTTTCCTCAGGTACTTGTGGCAGAGAGAAGTAACAGAGTTATTCCTGTTGAGGGCAGCCAGAATGGGGGTTATCCTTTACTGAAGAGGCTGGGAAAAGACTGAGTAGAGAGCAGAGAATAAAACGGTTAAAACTGCTTGAGTAAATTTATCCAAAGGATTTATCAAATGAAAGATACCTAAAAAAAAAAAAAGGAAGATACCTTAAAGATTCTACAGTATAGTTGGAAGGTAGAGTGCCCAAAATTCAAATCAATATATGTCTTCCTTTAATTATGCTTTCATGCTGGCCAGTCACTTTGAGGTTATATCCATCATGATGAATCACTCTCAAACTCTTAATTATTTGTGCTGCATATTTTTCACTGTGTCTCCTACATTTGCATTCCCGTAGCAGCTAGCAGATTGCCTTGAATATGACAGGTGTATAGGGAGGTTTGGGTGGGAAAATTTAGTCGTATTTGTTGATATCAATATTCGCACCTACCTTAAGAAGAGGCTCAGACGTATTTGGAGCTGTGAATAGGTATGGTATTTTCTGATTTACATCTAGGAATTAGTTGACCCACATTACTATTTGGAAATATCTTTTAAAGAGTTGGTGTACTGCAAAAACAAACACAGAATTGTATTGTGTCTACCTTGCCTTTTTCTATTTTCTTTTAGTGACTTAATATGGATTGTCCAGAATCATCCAGCAGCCACAATTGCATTGCCAATTAATAGTAACTTTACATTTAGACTTTCCCTTCATCTCCTCTAAATAAAACACACAGAATGTTGCTACTCCAAGTCACACATGCTTTTAAGTTCTGTTAAATGAATCCCCAATTGAATGTAAATGTCTTTTGTTTCTTAAAACGTAAGTGCCATTATTGAAACTCCTTAAATTTGCAGACACCAAAACCATCAATGAAAAAAATCTTGTCAAAATGGGCTTACAGGTGGACATTCTACTTACTCTCTCATGCATTTAATTGAATTTCGTGCAATTTCATGTGCATTATAATAGACTTCTTTTACACCATCAGGAAACAAGTTTTAAAACATGTGCTGTGCATTAAACATCACATAAATATTCAGCAAGGAAAAGAAAAACAGTTCTGAAAAAGTATAGTAATTTTACAGTCTCTGGTTTCTAATAAATTTTTACAGCAATCCTAAACTGCATTAGCAAGTCCTGGTTTATTGTCAGGCTTCTGCACAACATCCCTCAATGACATGTCAAATCTTTACCACAGCAGTAGAACTCCTAAAACTGTCCTCATTGGCAAGAATCCTGTCAGATTAAATTGCCAGCTCTTGTCAAGTAAAGATGTGTGATCTGATCCTATTCTCCTGATGATGACATGTGTTGTCCTTTCACTGTGGCTGGATTGTAAATTCCCAGGACATCCCAATTACCACAGATTTTGAGAATAAAAAGAATTTATTGACCTCTCAAAATGATGGTTCTCCCCTGAATAAAATGTCTAATCATTTAACAATATGACTCTTATTTTTGTGTTCATATTGTATATCATTTATCAACTCATTTACTAGATAACCTAGGATATTACACAGGCTTTATTTCCTGCCTTCCTACACTTTCTTGTCATTTCCCAAATTAGGTGTCATGAATGTATATCTGCCAAGAAATTATTTTCTATTTCAGTTATTCAGGATATTATATGTACAGCAGAATTTCTGGATTCTCTTTGGTAGTTTTGATTTTTGTTTAAAACATAAACAATATTGTCATCAGGCTGCAATGACAATCCATGGACAAGAATGGCATTTATTGTGCCAAACTTGTAAGCACCCAAAGTAAAATCAATTGTACTCTTGTGTGAGGTGTATCTGTGTCGCTGCCCATGTCATGAAGCAAATTAGATATTATCCTATGCCTTTCCACTTAAATTCAGAGTATCACATATCCTTTGAAACAATAAATTGAGTATTTACCACAAAGAATGGCTTGGCTTTTTAAAGAATCCAGGATTCCAGCGTGGAGATTTCACATGCCTCATCAGATGTTCCAAAAGTAGTTATATTTCAGCAGTTAAATTGTTTTTGTGGAATAGCAGCAATCATTAACTTCAATATTTATACAATATTTAGGATTAGACTTTAAATGGTAACTTCAATTGGCAGAAAAACTGCTCTGTAAAGACTGTGAGGTCATGTGAGAAGGCACATATTTTCTCTGTTAAAACTGCTCTCTGCCCCCAAATATTTCATTAAATGATACATTCTGCTCAAATCATGATAAAATGATAATATGACATGTCAATTACATTTCAACATGAGGCTTACTACTAGTAAATTGATTCAGAATTAACAGGAGTATTTTGTGTCATAATTTCCAATACTGTCAAATAACAAAGTTTTTCAATTTAAATGTGCATTTAAAATACATTTCTATGTAAACTTATTCCACAAAAGAGATTTCACATGCATAACAAATGAGTCCAAAAGAATAAAAATCAGTTGCTGAAATATGGGTTTATCATAAATTTAGGGAATTAGGGGCTTAATGTCATTCTATTCTATAACAGTGTTTGGTCCTTCTCAAATATCCATCAATTGCCCAGAAAAATGTCATTCATATGTTTAAATCACTACAGGTTTCCTTTACTTATGGAAATTGACTTTATACAGGATTAATTTAATTCCTCATCTTAGACTAGAATTATATATATATTTTTTTAAGATCTGATTTGATCTTGATTGAGTTGATCAAACTGCAAAAGCAAAATAGCATGTATTTCTGCTTCATAATTACATGAACATAAGACTGACCTTTTAAAACAATGTGTGTTAAACAGCTTAAAAATAATTATTTTAAGTGGGCAAATATTAGAGGCAATTTCCTTTCCAAACTCCTCCAAATCCAGATCACAAACCAATACAAATTTTTATGGGAGTGAAATTTAGGTGACTCATTTTCTGTTTTAAATGACTTTTAATGTTGGATTATAAGACATGTTAAATATAGTATAATATGATAGTTCATAATATAACTTGAAATTAAAACTCAGTACATGAGTGTAAATTACTGTTGATTTATAAGAAATATCAAAATAATATCAAATACTCCATTTTATATCTTCTTTCACTATAATGTTAATATAATTCTGAGTAAACTAAAGAGGTAAATTTCCTCTATTATGGTTCATCTTATTAAGAATGTTAGGTGTTATATTTTTAACCTGAAAACTGTAGTAATAAAAAATTGAGCATTATGCCAAGTGAAATAAGTCAGACAGATAAAAACAAATGTTATATCACTTATATTTGGGATCTAAAAGAAAAAACTGAACTCATAGATACAGAGAACAGATTGGTGGTTACCAGAAGAGGAGCTTCGGGGGGATAAAGGAAATGGGTGGAAACTGTCAAAAGGTACAAACTACCAATTATAAGATGAATAAGTCCTGGAGATGTAATGGATGGCATGGTGACTATAGTTAACAATACTGTACTGTATACTTGAAAGTTGCTAACTGACTAGATCTTAAAAGGTCTCATCACAAGGAAGAAAAATTTGTAACTATGTGTGATGATGGATGTTAACTAGGCCTATTGTGGTGATCATTTCACAAGGTGTACATGTATCAAATCACCTAAACTAAAGCTAACACAATGTACACCTAAAACTAATACTATGTTATATGTCAATTATATCAATTAAAAATGTTTTAAGTTGCATTACTATTAAAGAAATAAATAAACTGGGTACATCTTTGTGCTTATTATCTAAAAGCAGATGATATGACTTTAAAAAAGTTAACCAGAATCTCCTTAATAAAAATAGTGTCCACTTAATATTTTAATTTCCAAAATAGAATAAATGTATACTCACTTGTAATAGCATTCCCAAGTTAAGAACATAATTTGGGGGAATTTTCTTCTAGTCTATTTTACCTGTCCAATAGATAGCTATTTAGCGAAAATAAACATGTTTATTTTCTCCACTGCTACCTATTTGTATCCTCTACTGATACATACATACATATTTGTTTCTCATTTTATTTCTTTAAGTCTGCTTCAGTTGAGCAAGAGAACAAGATTTTGATAATTCTTAGTTTCTTTATGGGTCTGATAGTCTATTTAAACGTATGTGTTAAAGATTTAAGTAAGTCATTGCTCTTTACACTGCTAAAAAGGAACTTTTTGAGAAAGTCTGAACTACCTATATTAATCTTATCCAAAAGGAGGATAAAGTGATATATCAGAAAACCAAAGCAACAACAGATTAATGTTGCTGTATTAAAATCCTATTTACATAAAATTAACATAAATATGAGTTAGTATGCCATATGCTACAGCATCTGCTCTTCACTGTATTAATAACAAGGCTGTCCCCTATAGGGATCTTAAAATTAATACATATTTAAGTTGTTTTTATATACATATTTGAAATTTTGACAATATGATATATATGAAATGTTGCCAACCGCAAACAGGATAATTTATACAGAAATGATATTGTCACCAGCTGGACTATGAACATAGTTTATGATAGGTGGCTTTTGAGATACTCCACACTCTTCCTTGAAAGACTGTTTAATCAGTTTTGAGTTAAATAAACTCTTTATTCTACATACTTACTCCTATTACCTCTAATTTCCTATTTCATCTTATTCAGAGGTTCAGAACAACTAGCCAATGAGAAGTAACTCATCATACTGGAAGGCGCTTGAAGATAATCTTTTTTTTTTTTTTTTTCTCTCAGTACGCGGGCCTCTCACTGTTGTGGCCTCTCCCGTTGCGGAGCACAGGCTCCGGACGCCCAGCCTCAGCGGCCATGGCTCACGGGCCCAGCCGCTCCGCGGCATGTGGGATCTTCCTGGACCGGGGCACGAACCCGCGTCCCCTGCATCGGCAGGCGGACTCTCAACCACTGCACCACCAGGGAAGCCCTGAAGATAATCTTATACTTCATTTTCTATTGCTGATTTTTCTTTTTTTTGTTTTCCCAAACCAAACAGTCTAAGTTCATTTGAGAGCTGTTTTTTCTAGCTTCCAGAATGGCTAAATAAAATAACTTTCTTATACAAAATTTTGTAAAAATATCACATCTACCAGTGCAAATGTTGTACTTTGTACGTTTTATGAAACTTGATACAGTCTGATTGCTCCTTTTTATTTCCAAATTTTATGACAATGCTATTTCAAGTTCTGTATTGTATTTTTGCATGTTCTGTTCATATAATTTTTTGCAAAGAAAGTTGAAGTATAACTATTTTCAAAATGATAAATTTGGGACTTCCCTGGTGGCGCAGTGGTTAAGAATCCATCTGCTAATGCAGGGGACACGGGTTCGATACCTGGTACGGGAAGACCCCATATGCCACGGAGCAACTAAGCCCATGCACCACAACTACTGAGGCCCATGCACTGCAACTACTGAAGCCAGGGCCCACGTGCCCATTGAGCCTGCGTGCTGCAACTACTGAAGCCTGCGCACCTAGAACCCGTGCTCTGCAACTAGAGAAGCCACCACAATGAGAAACCCATGCACCACAACAAAGAGTAGCCCCCTCTCGCCGCAACTAGAGAAAGCTCGTGTGCAACAACGAAGACCCAACGTAGCCCAAAAAAACAGAAAAACAAAAAAACCCAGATAAACTTACTTATACTTGCTATGGTTATAATCCAAGATAAACGTAGATGAAAATATATAAATAATAAACATAGCTGTTGTCTGTCCCATATGCACTGAAATAAAGCTACAGATCATTTACTCCTCAGTATGAATTCAACTATTATATTACCTTTTTTATATATATAATTACACCAAAGAAAGACAGTAAATATACTAATGTAAAAATCAATATTTTCACTCTTAAATGAATAAATGATTTTAAGTATGTTAGCAAATTATAACCAGTGTACTTATGTGTATATCTGTGCATATTCATATGTGCATGTATGTATAAATATATACATGTGTTTATATATATGTGTGTATGTATATCACATGTGTACAGACATAGCTATAGATATGGATATAGAATATACAGATATATATATTCTACTTTTCTTCTTGAAGTTGATAACTGAGGAATCAGACTTCATTATCTCTCAGGCTATTTTTCCTATAACCATTTGACATCTGCAATCTGTGGTTTCCTTCCCCTGAAAAACTGCACACATGGTCACAATGAAATCTTTGAAATATTTTTTAGAAGGATACAAACATTCTGAAGTCCATCTTTGGAAACCAAATTAAGAATGACTCAAATAAAATTCAGATGCTCAGTGTCTCACCCTTTAAGGCATCAACAATTAGGTTTTCCATTTTTTATTCTCTGTTAATATTTAGTAACCATTCAATAGCATATTGTATAAGATTTACAGGATAGTATTTCAATGCCTGCTATTTTCCAATATTTTAGTTGTGATCCTGAAATTTTGTTTTTATCTCTTCAATTTAACTAGTTAAAATCTTTGTACTTAAGTTTGTGTTTGATACTCCATTTTTTTGAATTTAGTTCTCAGGTTGTTCTCCAGACCCTTGCTACTCAAAGTGTTGTACACAGATCAACAGCATCAACAGTATTTTGTTGGAATTTCAGGCTCCAACCCAGACCTACTGAATCTGAATCTGCATTTTAAAAAGATGCCCAGAGGTCATGAGTTCACATTAAATATTATGAAGCACTGGATTAAGAGATGCTTCAGAATAAAAAATAATTAGAATTTTTAAGTAAATACTCTTTGGGGTATTAGCCTTAAACACGATTTACATTTACTTTATTACTATAATATTTTTCCTCTCCATTTCTTAATTCTAATTACTTCCATTTAGTCATATTTTCATTTTTTTTGGAACCCTTTGTTAATAAATATCTGCTCTCTTGTTCATATAATGTTGATACATTTTGACTAAAATAAAAAAATCAACATTAGTGATGATTGTAATTGTGCTTATTTTCCTCTATTGGAAGATGATCGTTTGTCAGAAAAAGACAATTAATTGAAACTCAAGTAATCAAAAGAAAAAACAACTAAATTCAGAAAAATAGCACTTAGTGACTTTTTTCTTCCTTTCTGACAACTGCTTGATAACATAAACTAAAAAGTTATGAATACATTGGTCCACTAAAAATTATGAGTGCTGAGTTGCAACTACATATGATAGTTAATCCAGAAACACCAGAAAACTATTTCTAGACTTCTGATAAAACCAGGGAAAGGCATTTGCATTCATTGTTTTTTCTACATGCATAAATACAATAATCAATGCTTTGGGTTTTTGCTGCAAAATTAACACTAGTTTAGAAGAATTTTGGACATGTTGGTGCATTTTATGTCTGTAAGTTTTATTTCTAAAATTAGCATCACAGTCTAGGGAAGAGAATCTTTATCTACAAGTATAGGTATTAAAGAACACATTGATCATTAAAATATTTTTTAAATGAAAAAGTAGACATGTAGCTGGGTTCAATACTACTACAACTAAGAACTACATATACTTTTAGAATCATAGTTAAATAGAAGTTTATGTGGAAATCCACACCTTTTCAAATCAAATATTCTATGTTAATGTTTTATAAGCAATACAGTCAAAATTTGTTTCTGTTTATGTTGTGCTGTATGACTGAAGAAAGAAAAAAGTATATTACAAAAGACCAAAAAAAAATCACAGAAATACCTTTATAATATATGATGATGAAATGCTTTATAATATAGTAAAAAAAAAAACTTTATAATATGCCCAATTTGAGCCAGAATGTTATGTCATTGAAATGTTTAAGGTAATTAAACAAATTAAGTGCTTCTGATTTGTTTTCTAGCCTTAGGGTAAACACAGACCTATCCTGACCCTGAGAAGAAAGAAAAAATATATGTTACCTATATAACACCCAGGATGAAAATGACCGATGGCTTTTCTGAAATATTGCAAATCTTTTCAATTTTAGTGAAGATTCTCTTTTACCTTAGTAACGAGGGGCTATAATCTGATTAATCATTGAAAAGTAGTCACAAAATGTAAGACTACATCAAAGTTCAGCTGATATTAAGATTCTATACGTAATACTAGTATATTCACAGGTAAACAGAATTTAAAGAGTATTTCTAGAATACATGTACATATGTTGGAGATGTTTTACTTTCATTTATTTGAGTTTTTGTCCTTTGAAAATTACTGAGGGGCTTCCCTGGTGGCGCAGTGGTTGAGAGTCTGCCTGCCGATGCAGGGGACGCGGGTTCGTGCCCCGGTCCAGGAAGATCCCACATGCCGCGGAGTGGCTGGGCCCGTGAGCCATGGCCGCTGAGCCTCCGCTGCGCCTGTGCTCCGCAACGGGAGAGGCCACAACAGTGAGAGGCCCGCGTACCG